>NW_017259561.1:1122873-1150373 GCF_001594045.1 Atta colombica
ATTAAATATATATATTTCATAAAGGCAAAACATACATGGAATATCAAGCATTATCGTTACGAGTATCTTTTGAATTTACTCAAGTATCATTAGAGTAGAAGTCTTAAGTTATTCCCAGGCTGTCCTGAGTTATTTATCTGTCTGCACAGAGAGGGTGAATCTTACCTCCTCCTTCTCCGCTTGCTCAACCACGTCTTAATAGTACGAGCCACAGAGTTAATAAACCGACATAACGGCAATTCTCTCAGTGCATCTAGTTTCTACAGTTTTTAATAAAAAAATCATATCTTTTCTAAAAAAAAAAAAATAAATAAAAAAATAAATAAATAAAAACAGGAAAAATATTTTGCACATACATTTTTAAATATGTACAAGACCAAAGAAAAAATAAATAAATAAAAATCCTAGACGAAATATTGAAATATGTACGAATTAAGAATGATATATTTATTTACAAAATCTAAGTATTAGTGATCGATTAACGGGAATTTAAAAAAAAAGCTGCTAATAGTCAGTTCATTCGTTTTCAAAGAAAACTTTAATGTCAGAGGAGATTTTGATAGAAAAACGAGAAAAAGCTATGAGAAGACTTAATACAAGCTAGGTCGGTGGAAAACCGCGGACTGCATAAATTCAAAGTAGATTAATATTGTCTCCGTGGCTGTCGCGGCGCCAAACTTATGGCGCTAATTCGGCGGAGAAATTATTACCGAGGGCTTGCTTCGAGTCATCCCCACTGGCACTCGTGTGTTTTGCGAAAAGGGAGTATCTTGTCTTTAATAGAAACCGTACGTGCTCCACGGGATTCCAAGCAACGTCTGTTAATATTTGAACCTCGGAACATTCTACTAAGAATTGTCTTAATATGACAAAAGACTATATTTATAAATTATCCAAATATGTCTTTGAAATTGTAAACATTTGCTTTTGTATTATTATTATGGCATAATTATATATGCAAGTTATATAAGAAAACTCGTCTTCATTCATCTATTTAAAGTCAATGTATAGAAATGGGAATGTAATTTTGTGCGTTGTAAAGTCAAAATTATTTTATATTTAGTATAATCATGAAAACGAAGGTAAGTATTATTAATGGGCGTGATTAAAAAAAAATAGTATTCCGAAGGTCTTTTAAATAAATTAAGGGCATTTTGCATTGTTTATCGTTTTGCGAAAGGCCGAGAAAGACGGCTGTTTAGCATCCTCGATGAAAAACTTGTCGGTAATTATTCAAATTATTTCCAAGGGCTACGCTTTTCGGTAGACCGGAGCCATTACGTGGCGAATGTCTTAATACTGTCCCTTTCTATGTCTACCGACTATGGAAAAGATGCAGTAGCCCTGCTGACATCATAAAATACAAGCAAAACGTTCAACACAACTGCAAGGTGTCTTTTAGGAGTTCCAGGATAACATCATCCTTAATCTAAATTATATCTTAAATGAATGTTAAACAAAATGTACAAGAAATGTATTTCTTTTATTTTTTATCATCTTTCTTTACCGTTACACAAGATATCGACGATTCTTGTAAAACAACGCGAATGTAATTCCGGATATCTATCATCGCAGCATGATAGCGCGAACGTGACGTCGATATAAACGTAAAGAATAAAAGGAAAAAAGATATATAGAGAGAAAGGAGGTAAACGATAGAGAGAGAAAAGGAAGTGGAGATTACGCGGGGAGGGACGCTTTTTAGACGGTCACTAACATTGCGGAGGTGTTGTGTGAGAAGTGACTGATGAGTTTTCCGCTCGATTGGATAACGGGCTAGGCCAACACTCGCTCGTTTCTGAATTTTTTCCAACTCGTTCCTTATAACACGATGACGTTTGACCTAAATCCCGATAGAAACCTGACACAGCGCTGAACGTTATGCGATCTCCAAACGTTGTAAACGTGAAGACTATTGATACTATCGTATCAATTTCATATACATACTTGTTAATATAATAATTTAACGAATTTTACTCATTTAATATGTATAGGTAAATCTGAACACTTAACATGCAATAATTGATCGTATAAAAACTTATCGTTCAAATAATCACAGACTTTGCAAGCTTTCGTAATCCAGAATATTCAAATCATTTTTGCAAGTATATATTTGATTATAAAAATACATATACTTTACACTCTAAATTTTTTGCAGTGAAATCTAAAATATTTCACTTCTTGAAAAAAAAAGGACGATCTTCATTCTTTTTGAGAGCGAAATCTTATTTTTTTGGAATGAGATTTCACTCCTTTGAAGTGAAAATTCTCTCTAAAAAGAGTGAAAATTGTCACTCTTTTTTTAAGAAGTGAAATATTTCCACTTTTTTCAGGGGTGGTTGCATTTTCACTCTCTTGAGTGAGACTTCACTGTAAGAAATTTAAAGTGTAATATTTTTTCAGGAAATTTCCTTCGCAGAGAAATATAGTTTTTATTTTATATTATAATATCTATAAATTCAAGTTTTCTGTTTTGATAACAAATACCATGTTTGCATTTCAATCTATAATCCGTGTTAAATTGTTGCAGCTACGCTACAGTTTTCTTGAAACTTTGTGAAATAGTGGAAAAGCACAAGACCGAAATATATTACAAATATCGGTAATAACAGAGATAAGAATCCAACGTGATTAATTCGTAGATAGAATGTGTAATATGGATTACTGCCTAAACTGGAGAACACATTGCAGGAGAAAATATGTTGCCAATCGGGCGAATGAAGCATCGCGGACGTGGCACTTTAGGCCACAACGTCCATAAAGAACGGACCATGCTTCCGCTGGGGACAAAGACTGCCTTCATCATCGGGCACCGTCCTCTTTACCATCGTGTTCGTTACTGCGCTTCCCGACTCGTCGAAATTGAGCAACACGTCGATCACGCGTTGCGCGAGGACTTCTACCGAGTAAATGTCAAATATGTGCACGTCGTGACATAAGTCATGCAGTATTGAAATATAATGTCTCCTCAATGTAACCTCAATGTTGTAAGACATTAACTCGAATTGTGACCTTAGAGACAATTGACATACGAAATTATACATATATGTATCATCTATAAATGAAATATAAAAATTCAATTCAATAAATATTATGATATTTATTATTTCTTAGTTGCGCATCGATCCTAACAATGCCAATAGCAATCTCGCTATTTCCCGCGATACAGTATTCTCCGCTCAAAGTAACGTAGAAGAGGAGGCGAACTGGCAAATTGCAGAACGTTAGAGATCGCGAACGCGATTTAGTCTCGCGGCTACGAGCAAGAGAAAGAGAGAGATAGATGAAGACGGCGAGACAGAGTAGAACGGCGGAATCACCCCTCGAGGAAACGCTCGGATAGTCCAGGGTAGTCTTAGCGTGTCGCTTAGCACCCTATCTGCAGGGATCTTCTCTCGGGCCAACCCCTACGGAGCTCGCATCTCTTTCTCTCTCTCTCTCTTTCTTTCGCTTAAGTCAGCCTCTCTTCCTCTCTTGCCACACTAGACCTCATGGGGGCTGCGTTTGTCGTGAGCATTACTCACTTTCTAGACGCCTACTTGCAAACCCCTCCGAGTCGTTCCCGAGGCTCAGTGACTACATTAGGGAACAAATCTTCCTTCTCTCGAAGCGATTCCCGCGATTCGAAAGGCGACACACATGCGCTTATAGAATGGATTGTCCGGTTGGCCCTGCATGGACCGACCACCACTCTCCATGTCATCTACGATAGTGAAACGCCTTCGCATACGATTTGTCTGCTAATTCGATCACACGCTGCTACAGACTAAATTTAAAGTTATATCCTCTCCATTTCTCTCGATATTTCTTAGTTTATCACAGCATAAATCGTGTTCTAGAAAATTTAATACATTTAGAAAATCGTTCCTTTGAACACTAATTGTTTCTAGCACTCTACCAATAACAAAATTTCTTTTTAGTGGTCTAACAGTTATCGAACAAATACATATACGTAGATATGATATACTTTTGTGTTTTTTTTTAATTAATATTTAAATTATTAAACAAAATTACGAAAAAGAATGATCTCTCAATTATATCTTGAACAATAAAGTAGTGTCAATATATAGGAATCATGTGTCAACAATTTCATAAATTTTAAAAATAGAAAATCATATTAAGGAGGACCTTGCGGTCCATGTAAGAGTTTTAAAGTATTTCGCAGTTGAGATTAACGAGATCCACGTGTCCGGTATTATCGGCACGCACCCAAGACCACTTGTTCGAAGGAGCAACCTGTAGAGGCTGGCATACCGTACGGCTCGCAAGTGCGTGCGCCATAAAGAGGGAGCGACGAAATTCAGGGTTAGCCGCGCGGCCAAACATAGAACTGAAGCGTATGTGGGAACACGTGTACGCGTTTCCATAAATATCTCTCCGTAACTCCATGCACTCCGAATGCGGGATGAAAGAAAGCTTGCACGGAAGCCCATGTAACCGAGTCTTGTCCTTTCACCATTTCGATCTATCTCGATTAGCCTTGTGAGTGACAACAATCCTGTAACTGGCGAGTATTCAATTTCCCTCATTCCGAGAGATTTATGGTATGAAGTTAAAATAACGTTAAATCATTACAACGTAAAAAATCATTTAAAAAAAAGATTTCGTGGCTCCAAGAATAAATTAAATGTAAATAAAATGTCTATATCTTTTTCAAAAGACAAATTTTTTTTAAATATATATATATATATATATCTCGACGAATTTAAATATATTATTTATGCATCAACAACCGTGAAGGTTCATATAAACATTTTACTTATATTAAAGATATGAAGATTGGAGATTAAATTCTTCGAGAAGAGTATTTCATAAAATTTGTCTCTTGAAAAGATCACTGATCCCAAAACATCTACGAAGCATCACGTCTATCGAAATTCGATTAATTGAACCACTGAGGAGTACACGGAATTCATGGACGTCGGGAGTGAAATACTTCGAGACCGACGTAATAAAGTGTGCTCTCTTTCTGGCGGCAGGAGGCCCTCATTCAGAAGCCGCCACATGTCTCTCTGCGAAAAGAGTAGCTCTTCCTCACGTCATCTGCCGAGACGAAACGAGATGGGACGGGACGGGATGGGACGGGACGGGACGGGATGAGTCGAAACGAGACGAGACGAGATGAGACGAGACGAGAGATGAGGCAGGAAGAGAGGGAACACATCGAGAAGGACGACTGACGAAGAGAAGCAGAGGCCACCGAGAAGCCGAAAGCTAAACCCGCCGACGCGACGGTGGGTTGGCCGGCCACAGCGAACCGTCAGTATCAACAAACAGAAGCTTAGTTGTTACCATTGCGAGGGCGAAAGGTTGAAGTGGACAGGAAACACGACACACACTACACGGAAATCGACCTTGGATTTTAAATCGACATTCTCTATTTCGAGCACGCTTTTGATATAACCCAATTGATATAATTGCGTCTATCAGTATTAAAAAAAAATCTCATAGCAAATTCAATTTGATGCACTTAGTGCAAGTGGTGCATTAAAGCTGTCGTACACAACATAAAAATATATTTAATATAAATATAAAAATAGATTAAACCACGAAATTTTCAATAAATTTTATTGTGTTGTCAAGTGAAGTCTATATTTTATAATTCAAAATATTTGCATTTTAATTTTACACAAATTAAGTGCGATCAGTGCAATATAGTTGCTTTAACATGTACTAACGCGTTTAACCGAATTCGCTATCAATTTATATCAAGTATGAAAATTCTCTTGAAAACACATGAAGGTTCTCCATCCTCTTTGAACATCTCTCATTCGAAGCACATAGTTGTACTATATACATATCTATTCGCAATACAGTGCAAAATAAGAATGCAGCATCCGCCCTCTTGCTGCAATCATAACTTATTCAGCGTTTGGGAACCCGATACGATACAAAAGACATCGGAGGCGGCGTGGAAGAGGAAGGGAGAGGGGAAATCAGGCTCATAAATCATGGCATTTTCAGATTTTCTTTTATCAGTGACTCTCTAACGCACTGGCGGTAGTTCGATTCGCGACCGCTGTTGACCCAACGCCATAAATATCCCCATTAATATTAACTTAGGCTAGCCTAGGAGGCGAGAATCGCGAGTGACCGAAGCGGAGAGAAAAAAAAAAGATGATCGCGGCCTGAGGGAGAACGGGGCGAGAGAGAAAAAAATCTCGTATGCCCGAGGGCAAATCTCATATAGGACGCAGCTGGGAATTGAGCAACGTCCCGAAAAATTCATGGAGGAATCGAAGTTCCAGGGCGGGTGTGTCCGCGCAAGCAAATCATTGCACCTCGTTCTTCCCATCCCTCGCCGGAGAAGCATGAATTGATTACCGCTCGGTGGATGCAAGCCATCTCCGTTTTCATCTTGTGTCACGTGAATTTTATGACACGTTACGAGCCGAAGATGACAGCTGGGGAAAAACCGAGGTCACGGAGATTCCGATATCATTTTCAATCATTTTCTACTAGAAAAATCGACTTACGGTATCAGTAATAACTAATTATTTATATACAATATATATATATACACATATATATACACACACACACACACACATGTATATAAAATAATAGCTTACGCAATATCTAGCGCTGGAAAAGGCCGATAATGAAGAAGCCAATATTGAACTTCTTGTGCCATTTCATTCTTCAACGTCTATTAAGCCACACTTTCTTGCCGGCGTATCACGGCATGCATCACCTGTCGTCGAACGGTCCACGCTCTCACCATCTCGCACCGTTAACAGGATCGGTGATCATCGCAAGAAAACATAACGTTATCAAGTACAGCTTATATGTAAATGATTGTAAATTAGGTGCTGAGTTCATGAATGATTATAAGGCGTTTTTATTAGATAATGTCACAAAATCTCAAGTAATAATCAAGTATCGAAGCAAAGCGGTGTGAAACAGCGCAAGCGCAAATGAGGAGCGATTCGCTATAATTATCGTAACTAATGTCTCAAACGTGATGTGACGACCAAACTGTTCTTCATTAAACTCTCTCGCCAACGAATTTACGTCGTCCGAAATTTCCGCAATCTACCTCGATTATTTTCAACGCATTCAGGAACGAAATCGATGATGATGACGATGCCTTTTGAGCCTGCATCGGCTTAATTGATTTATTTCTGAGAGGGTCCACTGTGCGAGACGAAACACTGCGGTCACCCTATTGGCTAATGCGAAAAAAGGGCTACGTAGCTAGCTCTCGAAGAACTTCCTCTTTCACTCTTCATAGTCCTTTCTTCGATTTTATCTTCGGAGGCATCGATAATTAGGGGTGATAATTACAGTGTTACGGCTACCGACCTCTAGCTACCGGTCTTTCGGTGAGAAAAAAAAGAGATGCCGATGATAATCGTCATTAATGTAACGTTGTAATATCTCGATGTCCTTGCCAATGTCATTGTAACCAGCTACAAACATTTTGATCTGTTCGCTAACACCGAGTCTTTTTTCTTTTCTTTTTTTTTTCATTGTCACGCGTATGTCTTTAAAAAATTTTTACACGTCGATAAATATAAAAGCAATGACACAACCTTCTGATAAATCAGCGCAAAGAGAACAAAAATTATGTATTTTTACGAATCCAAGGCGAATAATTAAAAGCCCATTAGATCCATTTGTTATTAGCACATGCCGCGCGGAAAGGTCAGATGTCAATAGTTACGCTATTAAAAATTTTAACGATGCTTGTTTCTCACCTCGGTTATTATTTATATACTTTCGCATTCTTCATAGACATATAGTTACATTAATTTTATATACAAGCATATATTTCTTAGAGCCTTGTCATGGCGAAAACTTTGATATTCATCAACGTCATGTTCATATATTCATTTTTATTAATCATACATCAACTTTTTCTTCTTATTCTTCTTGATATATTTTAAAAAACTTATTTTTCCAAAAATGTAACAGAGACGAAGAAGAAAATAAAAGAATCATAGACATCGAACGCGCGCGCGTCTAGTATTATTACGTGGGATACTTTGTGGTTTGTACAGGAAGATTCAATAAGGATTTATGGATCTTGAAGACTAATGAGTTGAATCAGAAAGATAACTTTTCGGCCGGTCAGGCTTGGTTGTTATGATTCGATTTTAATGCCGAGTTCATCGACGCGGATAATTGTCGCCATTACCTGCACGAGAAGGCACATTTACTGTCGTCCATTGGAGAGAACTCGGGACGGTCTTGCTTCACCTTCCGTGTAAACGGGATCCTCGTTTGTCGGTTAGCAGACAGAAAGGAACGAAGAGAAAAGTAAGGATAAACACGTGTCCATTTTCGAACAGAAGGATAAAATGCAAAGAAATTATGAAAGTGGCAGATAAATCAATGAAAATGCACGCGCACGTTAATAATAACATTTGCTTGTTAAACTAATCAAAAAATTTGCAATATTACTAAGTGTAGTGAGGATTTAAAATCGATATTCATTGTCGATTTTATCCTAAACATTACACATTATATATATATATAAAACATAACATCTTACAGTCTTAAGAAAGTCATGAAGCAATGAACTCAGATAACCGCTAATAATAGATAATAAAGATAATTAGCATTTTAAAATATTATTTAAGACGGTCTTATAATTAAAAACTGATTATGAATATAAAGAATAAGAATTTAATCAAGAAAATAATTAATTTTTAAAGTCGACGAAGGCGAAACGTGAATTAAAACGAAGCCGGAGATTGCGAAAATCTACGGGTCTGCGAAATGCATAGAGCCCGACCGCGTGATTGTTTCGCGTGGATCCACGACGGATCGGCATATTTTGCGGGCCGGTTCCGATGCGAAGCGGCGGCACATATCTTTTTATCGTAGCCGCAACGGTAGCGGGGGCCCTATCGAATGTTTCCAATTTTCTGTTGGCGCTCCTGAAGGGAGAGACTCGACCAAGTTCGTCATACGGGATTCTCTCTTGTAGCGAGAAAGCGGAATGAACCGCGTCGGAAGGATCGCAGAATGGACGGGTGGAAGGGAGAACGCGAGAACGAAACGCGGGTACGAAAGAAAGAAGAGCATAGAAACAGGGAAACGGGGAGGGGGGGGGGGAGCAAGAGGAAAAGGAGAAGGAGGAAGGCGAGCGCGTCCAACGCGGACATTCGTCACACGACATCAAACGCGGGTGCCGCCCGTTGGAGACTCGACCGACCGACTCTAAAGACCCCGGTCGATCAGCCATGAAGAGCAGTCTGACGAGGAATTGCAAAAAAATCGGGAAAAATTAAGGGTGGATCAAAAACAGCCTAGTCGTCCAACATTGTGCACAACTTGGTTGCTATTCTTTATCGTCTTTATTGTCCTTGTCCTCGATTATGACGTTTATTTCATCAAAGCTAAACGAATGTACGTGTCTTCATTAATATCTCATCGTGCGTTAATTATAGCTTGGCACATGCCGTTACTTTAATATCTTTATCTCTAACACGGTTCTCGCGACGGTTACGGTTCACTTTTTGTTTAAAAGGTGCGAATAAAACGTGCGAATTGCGAATCGAACAAAAATGTAATCTGCCTCGTCAAGCTGCGTCAAGAATTTCGAACGTTCATTCCAAGTCGCAATTTACAGTTGAGCTTCGAAAGCTACAACATTCACGGCACATGGCGCAACCAAAACCAAATACAATGACTACTTGGAAGAGAGATCCATTTGCGACGAAGAAAGATCGATTAATCATGACGTGTAACGTGCTCATAAAAGCGCGCAAACAAACCGGATGGTGGAAAGGGAATGGTAGGGAGAGCGAAAGTGACATAAAAGAAAAGAGTAAGACGATCGACCTCGCGCGACGTAATGTCGTTGATCTCCTTCGGTCAACCGGATCGGCCGAAAAAAAAGGTAGTGATATAATGTAGATACGTGGCAAGATATATTAACTTTGTACTCCGACGACCTTGAATTATTGCACGGATGATGACGGAGCGGTAGCTGATATCTCGCGAGACACTCGATCACCGATCTACGCCGCAAGTCATCCTGATCATTGTGCGTGCCATGGTGCTGGACCGGTAGCAAAATCAAGGACTAACCTTGCCTGAAACGCTTTAATCCAGTCTATCCACCGCGAATAGAATATCTGATAATTCCGATATATCGTCTGATATCATGAGACAGATCTAAAGTCCGAATTTTCATTTGCTGATTAACTTATAATTAGACTGATAACGATATAAAAATTGTATTTTTCATCTATAATTAATCAGTAATTAACTGATAACTTTGTGAATAACTTTTGAAGTTACTATTATAAAAATATTAATTTAGATTAACTACAGCAAAAAAAAAACACAAATTTTTATATTTATATATAGTGAGATTAAATTTAAATCATAAGTTAAGTAAATAATGAAAAACTGGATCCAAGAAGAGTAAAAATTTCAATTTCTACCGCTTCAAATTAATTGTACTTTTGCAGCTTCTTTAGAAAAATTAGATCAAATAAAGAAATAAAATTTCCTGGAGTTTCAACTATTTTACATGCATTTTACGTACATGTATCCCGAAATTAAGTAACTTCGACAATTACAAAATAAACAATATATAGCAATCGGCTAAAAAGTAGTCTTTCCTAAGCAATATGATTTAAGTACGAGTATAGCCGATCGGAATAACCTAACTCCGGTTTATGCGATTATGCTTTTGAGTCGCATTAAGTTCATCGTCCGGGAACGAGCGGATTTTACGACAGAAGATTTCGCGAAACAATCTCGTTCTCGAGGGAGCTTCTTGCACATCGGGAGCCAGCCCACGGTTATTCGCATAACCGCAAATAATTACCCGCCCGTTATGTACTTTTCAGTCACGTTATGGTTAACGATAGTTAAAAGCAGCTAGACGTGCTTCAGGATTTATCACCGTCGTTATATTCTGACCACGGGAATCGACAGTTCCTTGCTATTCCATATAATATATAATTCCGCAGCACCAACTACGAGATCCATGTGAGAACAAAACGTACAATGAAAATCAAACATTTGTATTATGACCGATTTTCAATGAGGTTTATATATACAATTTACTTTTAAAACATCCTTCGACGTTGTACGATGCTGCTATTTGGTTCCTGCCCTCCCAATCTTCCTCCTGCAACTCTCTTGCGCTCATCACTCTTCAATGAGATTTAAATTGCTAACAAAAAAGCAGAATGATAAACTATTTGTCGTAAAATTTTGTCACGTCGACAGTAATCAGCGGGATGGGATGCGAGAAGAAATTTTTCTGAAAACCGCAAAATCCATTGGAGCGTTTCAATCGGTAGAAATGTTGGCAGGTTGACCAAACTGGATTCTCCGAGGCAAGATAGCAATTAGAATTCGCAGCTAGTGCAACCGCAATCGGTGAACCAGTCCAGCGAGGAGGCCACATCTCCTTCTCTTCCTCTCTTTCTCTCTTTCTCCCCTCTTATCCTCTTTATTCTTCTCAAACACAGAATAGTGCGACTTGGATTAACGGTTTCGAAACTCTGTCTCTGCTGAACGTTTGCTGACTTAGCTCACCAATTGCTTTCATAAAGTCAGTCGACTGTGAACCGAGGAATGTATTAGAATCCTGAAATTATTCCGCCGAACGAGAGAACATTGAGAATTTTTCTCCGCGACGCCGTTCCGCAAACGGCTGCTCTCGGCAAAAACCCGTGAGGGTTGGATAGCGTTCCGCACGAAGAGTGCGAAAACAATGTGGCACGGATAAACGTATGGTAGCGATGTCATTGTCACAAGTTTCTCACGTATATAAATCAAATCAGATACGTGACTCTGACTAGCAATGCAGCGAGTTAACAACAGCTAGCAGTTCCGTAAATTATAGAAGTAAATTTTCTTACAATTTATCAACTAAGAGTATGAATGTAAAAATTTATTTGCACTTACATGCAGAATTCGGAATTAATACCGATTCGTCGGAATCTTGCGGCTCTATATATATATAGATAAGCTACAATTTCTAACGACTTCACTCTCCCGAGGCTAAAAGGACTACAATTAACACTTCTAATCTCAAATAAGGCATTTTCGGTTAATCCCGGCGTGAAAACGCCGGTCTTGGCGTCGTTATCTGGGAAGTCATTGCCGGTCCCGGTTACTTATCCATTGTCTCGAACTTAAGGGAAACAGTGGCTAGATCTTAAATCTAAATTGCATCTGTTTGTCACTGTCCGCTAGTCAGGCGGAACAAACGTATCGTTGTAACGACAATCAAGACATCGTGAGCGGACCATCGAGGCGCCGCGTCGGATCGTAAAACATTAAACACGATAAAATAGAATCCTAAGTACTTCTATTTAACGAAGAGATCTCCATGCATCAATGTATGCCATTATTACCAATGTATTGCATGTGAAAGCAGATTTATAACATAAACTTCACAAGTGCACGCTTGATTGATCTCGAGGACGCTTAGAGACATTTGCTATATCCCTGAATTCTTATAATTCTATGGATAATTTTACAAAAAAAGATTTCTGTTGGTTTTCAAAAATTCGCAATTTAATTTCCTTCATTTCGGTGGCAATCGTTTCATCATACAACTTTTTTTTTTCTCGATTTAATCTATTTAATTAATTTGTAATATCCTTATATCATCTATTAAGATATAAAAAAAAATAAATAGAAGATTCTATAGAAAAATAAAAAAATAAAAGCAAAATATAGCATAATTTAAATCGAAACTTACCTTTAATGTAAGTAAAGCTCCAGGAAATATCCCGAGTGCCGCCAAGCTCAAGCTATCATCAATGAGTTCGTGTTCTCCTAACATTATATGTTGATCGTATGGTCCAGCCCCACAAATTTGCATTGTCTGAAAGGAAACAAAGTTTTCTTATCTAAAGATGGGAACACAAAATCTCGCATAACGCATAAGAAAATGAATCAAAGTTCTTCATTTTCTTCCTTTCCATAAAATAAAAGATTTTAGTTGATTTTCTTTATGCGTTATGCAAAGATCTGTTCTCTAGTTTTATTCACTTATACAATCAAATCGAGTTATAAGTTAACAAAAAAAGCGACTTCATTAGTTTTTCGATTTCTAATGCATCGATCAATCGATAATATAATTAAACTTTTCAGAAAAATAAATTTTTGTTAAAAAAAACTAATAATACGTATTCTGTATTTCCCATCAGGATTGGCTATGCCCGAGGACATCTAAAATGTATTTCAATACACGAACGCGAAAGTACTCGTAGAGCGAAGTTTGCGGCCGTGCGGAAAAACTAAGGGGGACTATTTGAGATTCTAGAAGTGGAAGAGTGCGCGAGACGAGCGTGAGTCCCGGTAATTGCTTAATTTGTGGAACCCGCGTAATGTTGGAGGGAGAGCTTGCGCCGCTAGCCTGTCCTCGGCATCGATGCGAGAACGTGTAGCTCGGTTTCTGTTTTACGATCGTCGAGTCGAACTGAACCGAGCCGAGCAAAGAAGTCCAGGAGGAGAAACGAGAAAAGAGCCATCGCGAGGGCGCCGGAAAGCAACTAAGGGACGGACGTCGTGTATAAAAAGACGATTATAAACACACGCACGATTGTTCGTGTATACTTGGACATACAATAATTACTTTTCATCAAATTATTCCTTGCTGAGAAGTAGAGCGATAAACAATTAAAATAAGAGTGCACACGAGAAATGTACGGATGAGTGATGTAAGAATAAAGTTTGTAAGCCAAGTCTCCTTCTTAGTTTTATATAAAGAGAATAAATTCTATTCTGTAATTATTCCCTGCTGAAATAAACGGCATAGGTCGTGGCGGATATTATTGTCGCTGGATCTTGTCCGAGATCGAGAGTGTATGTTACATCAAAACCAATCCTCATATGTCGTAAATGTCTGCCGGACTTCGTACAACAAAGAAGAGAATGACGAGAACGAGAAGAACAAGAAGAGGTGGTCAGGGTCAAAGAACCTCGAGGCTTCCTCGTTAAAGGAAGGCGCTCAACGAGCGCGATAAATAGAGGTGGGTTTAACAAGGTTGCGAAGTGGCGGCAGGAGGCCAAATTGCCTCGGGGTTGAGGAACTTTTGATATTTACGGATCCTGATAGCCGCGTCGCGTTGCGTCGCTTGTCGGGAGCCGAAACTGCGACAAATTATCTAGTGGATATAATCTCGACGTCTGCAATTGATAACGTGAGCTTTCTAGCATCAAACGATCTCCTCTCTCTTTTCAATGACTTGTACGATTTGCTTTCCAATCTATCCGTGAAAAATCCGGCGCGGCCGTTCGGCCACGTTTTTATCGACCGTCATTTTTCCGCGAACGAGCTATCCGCGTGGACGAACGTTTTTTCGTCCCGATGCCATTGCGTTCGTGCCGCAATGAGAGTAAGAAAGGCGATCGAGCGGTACCGAGGGAAAAAATGGAACTGGTGACACGGAATGTGCTGGAAAGTAATATTTACAGACGGTCACTTCATAGGCGTTACACCGCGATTACGTAAAGCTTGCCCGCGCGCTGGCGAAGATCAACGGCGGCCGCTATTGTCCCGATTTGCTTGCCCGCTAGCTCCGCGACATAACTGCATTCGACCATGAAACTCAAACATTTTTATTGGCGGTCTTTTTGTACAAAGGTAAAAAAAAGACAACGAGCGCGCGGCGTGACTCGCTCGCATTTTTGTCAAACGCAAGAACCAATCCGCGAACAGTGACACCCTTGAATCGTGACGCCGTGAGATTTTCTAATGAAACAAAAACGTCTTTTATGCGCTTTCAAAATGTATCATTTTTTTCCTTAACATTACTGATAAAATTTCATTCTCACGAGTTGTAGTAGCTAAAGCATGATTTTGATCAATCGAATGATTTATTTTGATCGTTGACTTTCGTCAAGCAAGAGACGAAATCAAGTCAAAAGACACAGAGTTATAAAAAAAAAAAGAGACAGCAAATGAGAAAGAGTGATCGGGTTTCGGTATTTCCATTGACGTCGATAGCGGGAGGATATTAAAAGGGGACGTGTGTTCCACAGGATAAAAGAGACACGAACAAAAATTCGCCCGAAGGAGAGCTCAGTGAATAGATAGAAGAGTATCGCGCGTGAGACGGAGAGAGATATGCGAGATGAAGAGAGATCGAGCCGGGAGAAAGAGTCAAATGGAAGGTTGAGTAGAGCGAAGTGGAGTGAAGTGGAGTGGAGAAGTTGGAGACCTGTTATTAGCGCGAGGTTTATGCTCTTTCGGGTTTTTGCCAGTGGCTCCGCCAGAAAGAAGAGGGAGGAAGAGGAGGAGATGGCTATGGCCTCGCAATATAAATACGCTTAATAGTTTAAGCACACTGCCGGAGCCCGAGCATATGCTAACCAGTCATAACTACGCTTTACTACTCTTTCGTTCAGCACGAGTCGGGGAACGGACAACTGGACCGAGATAGCCAGGCTGAGGGGTGGCGGCCGGCTTCGGGCAAACGCAGCTCTTCCCATTTTGGTTCGAACAATAAGACCGCGCCGTAAAATACTTGCGCCGCAAATTGATTGATTATCCCGAATCCGCTTCTGCAGGTGACGAGCGCAAACAGATCAAGATATCGGATGAACTTTTTCGGATTTCTTTCGCGAGACTATCTCGCTCAGCAAATAATTGTCCCTGACGATTTTTCTTCATTGTTTTTGGATTCTTCTGAATTTATATCGGATGCAATTTTCTACAGAACAAATAGGTTCAAAATTTATGCAAAATTAGAAATGTATTGCCATAATCAAATCATTCATTTCTCGATGTACTTTGTCTTATGAGGTAGTTAAAGATTAAAATCGGTATTATAGCTAAACATATTAACAAGCTACTTACCATTACTTTAAGTTCTTTCAAAGTAATCTCAGAAGATACTTTAAGTTCATGAGATCCTTTTAATTTTCTCCTAGTTCGTGAGGGACGTGCCTTTGCTATCTTCGGTTTTTTTGTCGTTACCTGTGACAACCGAAATATCCAATAAATAAAAGACACATCTAAATAACTCTTCCATAAAAAAAAATATTTGTAAGAATAATAATTCTTTGTTTATATAAAACTTTAACAATACTCTGCCTACTTATTTGTCTTCATAAATATTAAAATATATGTAAACAATAAAATATAACATAAAATGCGCTTTTTTCGTAATATAAAAAATAAAAAGTAATCGCAAATCATAATATAAAATATCCTATTAATATCTATTCAAAATTTTCACATATTTATTGAAAAAAAATATTAGAAAAGAAAATTTAGTTCAGTAGTCATATATAAGCGCAATTCTCCACAATTATTTCTAAATCAACGTGAATCAAAAGTGAGCTGCGTAAAAGGAAGCAGATAATTTTTAAGGTCACTTTGAACAGAGACGTAATAATACTTATTACATCGTGAAATGCGTGAGATGGCATCAACTCGCCGTTATCGGTTAAAATTAATCTGGAAAGACGACCGCTTCCAGGACACTCGATGACTCGGCACGTCGGCCCATTAACAAAATTCTTTTCTCGTCCGAACGAGCCAGTATAACTCGTTAATACACACACACACACACACACACACACACACACACACACACATGCGCGCGCGCACGCACACATACGTGTGTGTGCGTGCGTGCGTGCGTGCGTGCGTGCGTGCGTGCGTGCGTGCGTGCGTGCGTGTGTGTGTGTATATATATATATATATATATATAATATGTAAAATTTTCAATTTCTATTAAATATATAAGAAAAAAGAACATTATCATTTTATCACAATGATAACAAATCGCGATACAAATCATATCTCACAAAATGTACATAATTGTATACGATGAGCACTGAAGTTACAAATCAATCAGTAATATATACCAAATTTTTAAATTGTTTTTATGATCGTTTGATTATCTTATGTTAAAATAATTTTTAATCACAATTTGTTAAATAAATAATCGATTAAAGATATTTTTGCATTACCTCATAATCAGCGTCGTCCATCTTAGATTCGACATTTTCATCGATACATTTAACGTAAATTGTTGCTCTATCATACTTCAAGCTTTCTAGACGTTCCTGTTCAACTTTCGCTAACATGCAAGCTGCGCACAGGCCTGAAACAATAAGAGATACTTTCGTGATGCTTTCAAAGGGATGAATTATATTTGCAAATATCTATTATTTTTTTAACGTTTTCTTCAAATTTTCTGGGTATTCTTACATATATTCATAACAATATAAATCTTGTTAGCTTCTTCTCCCTCTTAAAAAAAAAAAAAAAATCTTAACAATCTTATAAAAATATAATAATTACAATAACATGCAAAGTAGAGCATTTTTTTTGTAAGAAATTATACGTTCTCTCGAAAATGTCGCAATGCAGCAATGCAAGAAAATCGGGATCTTTGCAGCAATACTACAACTTAAACTTGACGCAGTCCGGCGCGACGCCGCTATTAACACCCCCGGGGGTCAGATTTCGTTGGCCTCGTCGATCCCTCGTCGAGAGAGGACCGGGCCGGCAGTTAGAAAGTCAAGTTAGAGGGTGCGCGTCGGGCGGGTGGGTGGCACAGTGATGTCGGTGGTGGCTCTTATCCCATGTATAATAGATTGCTTACGGTCGGTGAGATTAATACAGTAATTAATAATATACGGTGACCAGGGTGTAAGAAGCGGCCATTGTTGCTGGCCGGACAGCACAAAAAGCGCTTCGGCCGGTCCGGAGCCAAAGCTCGTATCCGAGCGTTACTCTCAGAGCGTTACGTCATGTTCAGACAGTTTTCCAGCGGTGGGAAACGCGAGGGGAGGAATCGTGACCCCGGCTGAATGCGAATTCGCGTCCACCCCCGCGTACCACTAATTACCGGCTCGTAGGAGCCAATAAGAGAACATTGTAAGAAGCTATTTGTCCATTAACGAGTCAAGGAGATTAACGCGGAGCGTCTCGTTCGATATATTATACTTTCTCTCACGGTGAGAGAGACTTTGCTAATGAGAAGAATAAATGTTGATCATCGCCGCGAATGAGGGTAGATTGAAAACGATGGACGTCTGTTCACGCAGCGGCGAACTAATTTCCCGTAACGGTAACGAAGGATAGGACGGAAGGACCCGCACGCCAAATGAATTCGAAGGTCCTCCCGTCGAATTCCTAATTACTCGCCGGCGCGGGGATATCTGTGCGATAGGATCGTTTGCTATCGGGTTTAATCGGAAATACGAGAAGCTTAAGCTAATGAGAGATTCGTAGGGTCGCGAATGCAAATCTCTTCCGACATACAATTACAAACAGTAGCCTACCTCTATCGAGTGCTGGCTGCACTTTTCCGACTTTTCTGAGAACAATCTCTCGCGGAATCAAAGGTACGACTAATTACATTTCATTCACATAAACTCGGATTTTCATCATAAAAGTACTGTGCAGAAATACAAAAAGATTCTCATACAAGCATTTCGAGAGACGAGCAAGTCAACAAAGGGATGATTTTATTGACAAATAATACACAAAAGTCCAATGGTTTGTGTAAGACTAAAGAGCGCTGCAGAGGAAGTTTAGTGTATTTCCCTAAAGTGCTATCGAAGAGCAATCAAACCATAAACGAGTGTCGAAACGAAGCAGAAACTTATACGACGGAAGAAGTTTCGGGAGTTCCGACGAAGAGTCAGATGCCTTCGGATTTTATTTAGACTCGGTTAAACGGCTCGCGCTAAGGACCCTTGGGACTGTAAAACTTTTGGCAAACGATAGATACGATTGTCAAATTATACCGCAATCACATCCCCGAAATGTAAGTATTTGACCGATATAATTGTAACTTTCATTGTTATAAAATATCAAATTTAACATCATCTTAAATATTACTTTAATAAGTATTATTTTAATACAAAAATATGTATTATCTCTCTGAATTTTACGAATAAGAAATTTGAGTATAGAGAGAAGGAAGATTGTTTTTTAAATTTCAATTCTTTTTATAAAGCTTGATAATTAATCTTTACCGTATCAGCTACAATTTGGTGTCTCATCCATACAAACGGGAGGACTAGAATCCATCCATTTTTTCAACTATTCAGAATGATTAAAAAAAGTCTCTAAAAATTCATCAACATACTTTCAACTTTTTAGAATAAATAATGGAATTTCATTTTGAAAAATAATAAAATATAGTATAATTTATAATTATCGAAAGACTCAAAGAAATTTCCACGAACAGGAATCGCTCGGTCACTAGGTGATGGTAAGGATTAAAATCTTGTACGGCAAGGGTATTAAAATTTTACTATATATATATAGTAAAAAAGAAAAAGTAACTTTGGCTAACGATAGTCAAAATAATATGTTATTTAAGTAGCTAGAGAAAAAGATTATTCAATTAGATAAATTTAATTAAAATGTCTAAGCAAGTCTTTTTTTAGCATTGACGGGTCGAACAAAAAAGTGCCTACCTACTAATCAATGTGCTAATCACACTTCAGTTGATTGATGATAATCAATCAAGGAAAGCAATTACACTGTGATCACATTGAAATAAGTAGGCGAATCGATAGGATGAAGTCATTTAATGCGAACAGTTAGAGAGTGGATGGAGAAGAATCGTAAAACAAAATAGGGACGCTAGCATTCGGAGCTTAATCGAAATAAGATATTGATACTATACGGATCGCTATCAAGGGATTTAAATCCCTTCGGAATTTTCTTACAAAATTATTTATGTATCCGTTTAATTATAATCGATTTATAATTCCTAAAATCAAATAAAAGAAAAATATTTGCAATAAAAATGTGTAAATACATTGATCTTAAATTACTCGGAGTCAAGAAAAACGCACGAATCGCCCTAAACTCTTCGATCAAAAGCGCGTTAAGCGAAAAGACATCGGGTTTGATATTATATTAAAAGGGCTGAACGACTTTCATTCATAACTCCCAAGTCACCCCGTGAATGAAAGATTGATGTTTTCCCCTAACCGTCGTGACTCGATGACGAGAACCGTTCACCCTTCTCGAAATATGTTTCGAATTCTTTGGAGTTTCCGGGAGAGAGAAAAGAACCTGTGTTCACCCCAGTAAGTAAATAATGACTTTGTGTTTTGTCAACTGTATTATTAAATTAATTAAATTTAGCAATAGTTAACAGTAAAGCCGATATGCTTAATATAATAATGCTAAACAACTACAGTTGTATAATTATACAGCATGCTATTAAATATAAATAATTAAACACAATACATCCGTTATACAAAAATGACAAGTAGAATGCAACTTTTGATCTTTAACTGAATGTTCCTAATTTTTTTAATCAATTCGCCCATTAGCGAGCGCCAGTAATTGGCAGCTAAAATCAACGAATCTCTCAAACGTGACTCGCTGCAGGCGTTTTCAATGCACAACATCGACATTCGCGGTAGCGGAGGAAGATCGACGTGGTAATAATGATTTCGCTAACGAACGTCTTCGAGAGCCACAACAAAGTCGAGATCTAATCCTCTTACGGGATGACACCGAGCTGGTAGCAGCGAGGGCACTCGACGGCATTACGCGCGTCTCTTCCGAAATCCGCAAAATGCGATTGTCACCCCGCGAAGCGGAGATCGAGAGAGACATTTGCAATGTTCGCAAATGAAGTACCCCGTGATGATCAACGAATTCGTTAATTAAACGCGAGATGTTCCGCCTTTACTTTGCAAATCGCTGGATTCGGAGCAACGAACACGCAATGAGGTGTGTCAACCGTAGCTAACGAGCTCCGGTTTTCCTTGGTGCGTGTGTTTAGAGCTCGTTTCTCAAATTACTCGCAAAAGAACGCGAAAGTAATAATTTTCAGTTGGAAAAATTGTCACGCAGCGGTGATAAATTAACGATGATAAATAGAACAGTATTAATATTTTACTGCACCAAGTCATTTCGTTTTATTTCTTTTACAATGAAATAAACAACGATTGGAATACACGCGAAAGAGTACACTTAAAAACTTTCTGCGATGTGAGGGGACAAACTTGGACGGCAGACAAACGCGGCGGTTTAAATCAAGCGATATAGACGATTAGACACCTCCAGATTATCGAGGGTCTCCTTGTGACGAGATCGGAAGATGCGTCCTACTGAAGTTAGAAGAGGGAAGCTGAGAGAGAGCCTTATCCTTGTTTTATCTTGTTTTCCACCCAACTCCCCCATCCCTGTTCTTCACCCTAGCATCGCGCTTCGCACACTCCACCACTGCTGGAGGACGAGCATCGGTCATCTAGGCGCTCCATTTAATCCTGGAGGAAAAGGACCCCCCGTAGGTTCACCGACAAGTGGGGATCTCCTTCGGGATAACAGAAGCAGCGAGGGAGAGCGTTTCGAGAGACCTAGCAGCAGGATGCGCTAATTCGTCCCTGCGAAATTTGTCCTGCCCGACTTTGCTCGTTTCCTGCGCGATTACGCGAAAATGCTGCTTTTTCCGTTTCCCGCACGCTAATGTTTTCGTTAAGCCTCCCTTTTCTTATCTACATTGGCTGTTATAAAAAAGAAAGTACCTACGCAATCGTCGAGTTGACCAAAAATTAATTTTCGATCTTCATCCAGAGTGAAATGAAATAAGTAGTACAAACGAAAAATTAGTTTGGCTGATGCATTAATTGAAATAAATAATTAAATTGTAGCAGAAATTAAGTGTATAGAATTATTTATCTCTTTTGTAATATATCAGAGCTGTCACAAATTCCTAAAATTCCATAACTTTTCCATGATTTCCCGAACAAAATTTCATAATTTTCCCTAATACTTTTAATAATATTTTTAAATTTTTTATCTGTTCGTCCTAATTTGAAAATCGTCAAATATTTTGTTAAAGGAGGAAAATTTAACACACTTATGTAATTATTATTAATGAAGTTTAATTTTCTAGAAAATTTTGCAAAATTCCCAGATTTTTCCCCGATTTTCCTAACTGTTTTCAATTTCCCTGATTTCCAATTTTATAACAATGTATGTAGGAAAGGATTACTTCATTTGATATTAACACATCGTTGATCAGGATTACTTTCCGTTTAGTGAAAGCGCAATCGGTGAGGGTGGTAGAAATAAATTCTTAATCAAATGGCTGCCGCTCTAAAACGACGGCTTGTCTCGGGACTGCAAGTTCTTGAGCGAAAAAGTTTCGGATAGAAGTCAGTATCCATTATAGTGCAGCGACTTTGACCGCACGGCAGCGTGGCTCATAAGGACATGTTCATTGGTCAGCGGATGTATATATTAAGACGTGTCCGGCGCACTTGTCGCAGGGTGGGGACAGGGGGCTAACAAATGTCTCTCCTGAATCGTTTGACCCCTTGGCAAGTTCAACCCCCTCAGGAAACTAAATCTCGAATCCAGGTCCGTCCCAGTTCCCGCCACCCTAGCCGCACGTTTATGGAAGGACGGACGGTCCGCTGCAACGTAGGCGACCGCATTTTCGGGGAGGGAACTAATCAGCAAATTCGTGTTCTAAATCTAAATCGCCGTCCGAATATTAATTCGAGGCCGGTCTCTCTTACCGCCACCGCCACCGCCGCCGCCGCCGCCGCCACGCCGGTTTCTGCCCCCGTCTGTCTACCCCGCATGCATGGTTTTCTTGGTCTCGCTCACTCGTTCGTCATTGGTTTTGCGATACAACCAGTGCCGTACCTACGACATGCCTGATTTGTGATACCGCCTGGCGCCTAAGCGATATTTACGAGCGATGTTTCGGAGAAACGAAACAGCGAGCAGCAACGCGCCGCTTACATTTCTAGAATCAACTTCATCTGGTGTAAAGCCGTTTCCCGAAAGATGTAATCGCACAAAGCACAATTTACATAATTGTCGGTGCGTAAATCGAAAAGAAATCTCATTCTTTAACTTTATTTTCAGTAAATGTTGAGTATTTCTATATGTAATAATTGTATTATATATATTACCGGAAAGTAAAAATCTAATTTTACAGATTAAATTAGACAAAATACACGATATGAATTTTCAATTAGTGTCCAAAACAATAATGAAGACCCATAATTCATAAGATTCACTTCCGCCTAAAGCGAATCACAGAATGATTTCTATTATACATTAATGCATTAATTAATGCATCATTTAGCTTATTAAAATATCTTACAGATCCGTTTTGATTAGATGAAGTTGTTGAGATCTATCTAGTGAATAAGATGTCTCACATTAAGATCGATCCTTTGCCTTGCCAAGGCATTAACAAACGAGGCAACGTTTCTTTTCCTTCGTTTAAGTTTTCCAGCATCGCCATCGTCATCGAGCTGATCGAAGGAGCAACGAGGCACAGAGGGTGGTATTCAATCGCGTCACCTCCGGTTCTGTCAACTTGCAAGCGGACGGCCTGTGACGGGGGTGTCGGGGGTAGTCGGGTGATTGATACGAGGTTGGACGGTGCCTAATGTGCTTCCACGATCGAGGGAGACAGTGGACAGAAGGGGGAGAAAGAGAGCAGGAAAAGGGAATCCTTGGAGGCTTTAAGAGTAGCACGACCGGCTAGGACTCGTTAGCCAGGGCCGTATCAGTCACTAAAAGCAACCCCTCATTTTTTGCGCTTAGCAATCCGTCCCTCTCCCTTTCGCGATCACTCCGAGGCCCTTCCTGTTCGCAAAGCGCGTCCTCAAAATAAGCTAGGATGCCCGTTTGTATGTAATTCCTCCTTGCTTCGCGTTCTTGAAAATTGACATCGAGAAATGTAAATGATTAAAATGCTAGAGATACGCTTATGAAATCGAAAATATAATAAATATAACATAACAAATATATTTCAAAACTTTTCATAAATTTTAAGCATTACATTTTTCTCTTATAATGATCCTCAAAATACTAATTAGATAGCCACGGTTTTTAGTATTAAACATTCGACGAGAATATGTACCATTAGCTCGACATTTGCACATCCACAAAAATCATCGTTTAACTTTCGACATCTCCATTTAGATGGTGGACTTGTCGGTATCCCAACCGTGATACCGACCATTCGATTCGCCGTCAACGAGAGGTGAGGTCTTTGCAATTCAGATGTTGTCGTCGGCGGCAACGACGGCGGCGGCCGCGTAGCTTGCCGTTCTAAAGGAACCGGAGGAACGTCTTGACAAATGTCCCGGAAAAAAAGGTGGCGCACTCGCGACCGAAAGACGGACAAGACAATGGGATGTTTAGAGATCCTTCGCGCACACGATAAACGTCGCACGGCGGCCAGCACGAGGCAGGACGTGAACGTCGTACCCCTTCTTGCATCACCAGTCCCCCGAGTGTTACCGTCGGAACCCAATTTGCCTGCCAGACGGCCGACAAGGATCGCTCGTCTGAGGAAGCGACACGTGCCCGAAGAACTTGAATGAATCTTGATCGTTCCTCAAAGCGCACACTCTATTCTTGACGGTACTAGACCAGTTGTATAGAATTTGAATAACCAAAGCAAAAAACTTGACTTTAACTTTTTAATGCTATTTGTAATAAGATTTCGGCACTGAAGACTCCTTAAAAGACTTCTTAAAAGATCGAAAATGTTTTGCCTGAAAAATTACATGGTAGTGTCTCGGCGCTAAGACACTGCCGTGTTCCTTTACGTGGTTTTAATCGTTAGATAAGATGTCTTAAATGTTGGCAATATTGTTTTTAATAATAATTATTACTTGTTGCGTTGTTATTATTTTACGATCAAATCAAACTTGGCTCATTAACCTCTTTAATCACTGCGTTTTTTATTTTATCGATTGAGCCTTTCATTTGAATTTATTATAATTTCATTCTTCACCCCATCCTATGTTTATACAATTATATATATTTTCGACAGATTAATAAGACTTTTAGAATCTATAAATTAAAATTCGCAGGATTTATTAAAAAACAGATTGTGATCGACGAAACAAAGACATCGAAGGAGTAAATACCCCAAGACTGACACATCGCGTGAAACGGGGGGGTGAGAAACTTTTGAGAGGGCCATTTACGGCCGTCTCACCCGCCGTATCCTCGGTGTGGCGTTGCTTTTTCTGCCAGTTAATTTTCAGGATACTTCTTAATTATAATGAGACACTTTGGGGCCTGGAGGAGAAGCCAACTGAGAAGATGGGCAGGACGGAAGGGGGTTTTATGTAAATCGGTGGCTAATGTCTTCTGGCATTATTCCTTGGGTTAGGTTGGGAAAGAGGCGGAGTAGGAAGCTCATGGTAGCGACACACACGTACGTTCTCCGTTTATCTGTACAAGATATATCGCTAAATGCGATCCAGCGCAACTTTTATATCACGGTTATTATCAGCGAATATTTCACGCACATGCGGGGAAGTCGTTCAACAATAAAATATCGCGAAACGAAAAAAAGTATATCTATTATATATAGCGGCACATCGTGATATTTAAAAGTGTCACAGTTGAAACCATCGCTTGCAGACTACATCAAAAATAATACAATGTATAATATTACAATCCATCGTAATTCTTCATTGCTTGTAAAAGGATTTGTACTCACCAGGATTCGTGGAATAGTCATCACCAGTCTTCTTTATGACAATAGGATAGTCTACATCGTAGAACTGCATGAGCTTCAACCATTCCTCCTCAGTTACTATAGTGTATCTGTAACAATTAAATAATATGTCATTGTAATTCCTGATCATGAAGTAAACTAGCACAACAAAATTTGTGATATTTATAATAAAGTAACTGTAGAAACATGTAAAGAGAGAGAAAGAGAGAAAACACGATTGGACGAGAGCCGTATTTGCAAGATGGAATTTGCGATTTTCCGACAACGCCGTAGATCCGTAATGCTTTTTGCATCGCCTCCCTTAATTATACCGCAAATTAGAAATTTCTTGCTGTGCCACGGCTCCAGCTTTTTGCCCTTGCAATTGTTCGCTCGATCCTGGCATGGTTCCTGAACCTCGTATCGCGAGAGAATCTCGCGTTAGTACGCAATCAATAATATTTCGCGAACTGCTGCGCTATTAATATCCATAATTTCGGAACTGTCTATTTTCGGAGTAGGGCCGAGATTAGGTCGAGATACAATCGCAATTTATTATTAATTAATTGGATGAAATTTGTATAATCATAAACATTCATTAAATATAAATTGCAACGTGTGTAAACAAGCATTTCAGCAGTCTAGACTTATTCGCTCTTCGCAATTTACACATCTCGTAATGATTATAAAAATATTCGATAAAAAATATACAATGCAAGACGTATCTATATGAATGATCGATCAATCAAGCGTGATTAAGACGACCGCATGATATAAACGGTAATTGGCGCGATCGTTTGTCCCTCGATAGAACGCTGAATGATTATACAGCAGCGAGACTCACAATACGAAAGCGAAAGAGAAGCCCGAACAGTACGAAACGATGATGACTCGACCGATAATTAGTTGCGCGACATTAATTTCGATTCAGCGCAATATGCCGCGCGGTCTCATTTGAATTTTCACGGGGGCAAAAACGCGCGGACGAGCTTGTCGTCTCTCCTGTGTATTTGCCTAACGCCCGAATAATGGTAGATGCATCGAGGAGAGACGATGAAAGGAGAAGAGGGGAGAAATCGAAGTAGAAAAAATATATACTAGCCAGACTACGCAACGTTTCATGAATTTCCCTTCCTCCCTCTCTCTCTCTCTTTCTCTCCTCCCACCCCTCCCTCCCTCTCTCTTTCACACACGTTTTTACAACATCATCTTCAACCTGAATAATCAGGACGTGATCTTATATTTTTAAAACATAAAAAGGAAATGTTCCCAAGTGTAAATTTCATAACAATGCCAAATTTTATAGATTTATTACTTGAGCAACCAGTGACTTTTTCTAATTATCCAAGTAACAGTCTATAAAATTTTAAGCAATCTACTTTTTGTCACTTCAATAGATTTTTATAATACATTATCGCATCATGTATAAATCAGTCGCTCTTTCAAATACACATAAGTATAACGATATGATAAGTCACGGAAGAAAACAGCAAATATCCGTGATATTCCCAGACAGATACAAGAATCGCCCTCGCGAGAGGAAAGAGGAGAGGGGACAAGATGGTAAAAATGATTTTTTAACGGTCTCACCGAGACGGTGGAAAAGCGGACGACTTAAGCCGCCGGCTATCTTAGGCAGATAGTGGACAATGGTTTAGCATAATGGTCGGGGGATGTTGGATGGCGCGTTGGCCCCGGGGGCGTGCGAGTGACATTTTCGCGTATCCATCACGTCACGGGGGCCGAGGAACGAGAGTGGAGACATGGAGAAGGAGAGAAAGGCGTGCCAGGAGGTCACGCACTTTCGCTTTATAATATAGTGTCCTTCGAGAAATTCCCGCCAAGGAAAAATACCCGAAACCTCGGAGAGCCACTTTCCGTGTCCCTCAAGCGATTGACTTTATTTCTCTCCCTCCCGAAATACGATTCTCCTCCGCAGGCATCGCGCGCGAGTGTAACGAGGCGTGCAACATGTATTTCAAACAAGTATATTTTCTGGGAAATACACAGCGGCTTATACTTACAGTTCGTTAGTAATTCTGGGCACGTGCAGTAATCCTTTATGCTCCTCGCAAAGGAGCGACGCGTTCTGGA
>NW_017259561.1:1152873-1164372 GCF_001594045.1 Atta colombica
TAGAACTATTCAAACAAATATTTATTAATATTTAGTATTTTTTTCAATGTATAAATCACGCATTATTTTTTACAATTTATATTTACTCTTATGTTGTACGTGCGATTTATATTTATACATTCCGTCCATTCTGTTCTGCTTCACTTCTCGTATTGCAATATTGCAATATCCGAACCATTCAGTGACAGACGTTGTCATTCGTTTCATGGATGCGTATGCAGCTTTATCTTGCCTGAATTCTACTCTCGTCTTTCTATTCGCGCACGTACGAGTCAGGAAAAATTCGTTCCGTATATAATCCGTCTTTCTCTCATCTGGCCTTCCTTTCGCTCCTCGCGCATTCACTCGTTCGACGAAACGAACCGCCTTTATCCCGCTCCTTCTCGCGCGCACATTCCACTCCAACAGAAATAAATCTTATGTTTTCGCGTATAAGCGGCCTTTTAATATCACCACCCTTGATTTACCGCCGCAGACCGTGCATCTCCACGCATAAGAGAGGCCGAGAGCCAAGCTCCCCGCATGTTCCACTGACATTTGTCTTCCAGGCAACCCCCGAGATCCAAAACGAGTGTCCCTAGGTTTTCCCTGATTTAGCGCTCCTCCCGTCAGTATTTGACTAGATGATTCTCGATCTCTCCAAAGAGATTACCGTTCTTGTCAACGAATTATTGGCCATGTCTCTGGGAGAACTAATGGATCGAGACAAATGCTTACGAATTTTTACTTATATCAATCGAAGAAAAGATCAGCAATTACAAGCTATTATTACCGAATCACTTGTCAGATCTCGCACAAGCAAATACATTGCAAGAGATAAAATTATAACTTAATAAAATTATAATACATAAAAAAATAATCAAAACGTTAAAATTTAAATTATCATACTATTTACATTTCGATGTGATCATTATATCCTAGTCATTTTACGCATAGCTTTATATATTTATGTGTTATTTATTATTTTCAACAAAAACACGACAAATGTATTTCCAGTCTTGCAACATCGAAAATGAAATGTCAACGAGATTCAGCAAACGATAGATGGATGCGCTGCAAGATGCATCCTATGCGTCCGCTACAGCATCCGGTTATGCAGCTCCGGACGCCGAGTGCATTGGAGCGTTGCGGTCATTACAAGAGGGCCCCTACGTGTCCGTGGTAAAAGGTCCTCGGTGTGTCCGAGTATTAAAAAAGGAATCCCAAAAGCCAGTCGTCAGATAGATGGCGAAAGAGTGAGGGAAGCGGAGTGCGAGAGGGGAAGCAGAGCAAGAGAAAAACAATGTTGCTGCCGGTTACCGCGGGACACTCGGGGAAAATAAGAGAACAACGTTGCGAGCCCGCGTATGTCCACGCTGATCATGAGAAATGAACCGACGCGACGAGACAAACCGTTGATGTACATCAACGGACTTTTCCGTCGCCGAATATCCTCCGTCAGATCCGGCAGACTTAAATTTCCGGCGGTCGCACACGTAAATGTTGATTTCAAGGAAAATAATAATTCCAATAAAAACGAAAGGAAATGCATTTAACGAGCAAGCTACAGAAGCAGAAAAAATATTTTTTAAATAAAAGCACGAGGAAAAAAAGTTTATATCTTATGTATGTATATGTGTAAATATACTTTTCTGTAAAAATAATTACTGTATAAATAATTTTCGAGTTTTTCATGGTAGTTCCTAAATAGGCTAACTATTATTCAGCTTTCTTTTTAACATCAATTTACGATCGAAGATCTGAACTGCATTTAATATATAAAAAAAAATGAAAATATCACAGATGTTCATATTTCGTTCGCGATTGATCGAGGATAACGCGTAACATTCATATGATAACTGTACGATTTATCATGTCCATTTCTACCAATATAAATTAACTTTAATCTAGGTTCAACTTATTCTTCATTTTTTTTCTAGTTTTCTAAAGATTAGAAAAAAACAAAGAATAAGTTTGAACCGAGATTAAAATTAATTTACATTGATGGAAATGAGCATTAATTTCTAAAACATAAACACACAAGAAAACAGTGGGTAATTTCAAAAGCTAGCATGACTTCGACGTCTAGGAGATCGTAGTGATTTAATTACAGGACATTCCGATCAAGTTTGTGGCGCGGTATGAAGAACCGATCTTCGCTTCTCGTTCATCACTATTTACAAACTTCGCTTGTAACGATACGGAAAGCAATAATCACGCGAATTGTAATACAGTCAATTTACAGTTCATGGACTGGAAAATAGGAAGAAAGAGCATTTTTGAAAGTCATGGTTTAAAAGTCGAAAATAACGATGATATTCTCGAAAGTCTAATAGGAGAGAATTATCACTTCAATTATAAAAAATAGTAAATTTAAATAAGATAGCAGTTTTTCAACGAGGAAATATCAATATCAAAGCAAAATCATTTAAAGATAAAAAAAAAGAATGATCTAAATCCTGCCATCTTACATATCTTCTTCCTCTCTCGTAATTCCTGGAAAGAGGAAAGCGCATCATCATCATCATCATCATCATCATCATCATGACTTCGAGCTGTCGGATCACCGGAGGAAATGTTCGAACCTTCGTTAAGTGATCCAGAGTCAGTGCCGCGCGGCCGCTGAAATCGCCCGAGACCGAAAGAGGCGAGCAGAGTGCGGCGGCATAATACCGCGAAGAGCAAGAATGCGAAAGGTACGAGAGAAAGAGAGAAGGACAATAGTCGGGTAAAGGAGGAAGATCACGGCGAGCATAATGCGAGCAAGGAGTCTTCGATCGTTGTCAGCGGGCGGAAGCCGGCCGGCCGGCCGGCCGCGCGCGGCTCGGCTCGGCTCAGCTCAGCTCAGCTCAGCTCGGCACGGCACGGCACGGCACGGCACGGCACGGCACGGCACAGCACGGCACGACGGTGCGCGCTAGAATAACGAAAGCTAATTATGCGCTCGGCTCGAAAAAGGGGAATCACGGCAAAAACCATCGATAATCGACATCCTGCCGCAGTCCGTCGGTCAACAGGACTACCGCCGGTGTAACTTCAGACCGTCGTCCTCCTCCTCCTCCTCCTCCTCCTCCTCCTCCTCCTTCTTCTTCTCCACGTTGTTTCCCTTCTCTCCCGTACCCTTCGTGAGGACTATCCCGCGCGACCGAAGATCCTCTCCCCCTTTGAGCAAACAAGAAGACCGACCGGAGGCTTTCGCCGATGTAATAAAAAGGGGGTCCGTGAAGGATGCTCCGCTTCTGGTTGTCCGCAGCCAGCTTCACTATGCAAGGTACATTATTATCGAAAGGCGCAAAGATATGCTGTGTTTAATTCGTGGAAAGTAAAGAGTAAATGAGAAAACAGCGCGCAACAATCGATTGTCGGAAACTAAAATACATACACCGTTAAAATATCACTAAAGTAATAGCTGTAAATAATATGTAAATAATTCATTGACTGATTTTAATCGATTGAAAGATAGAAATTGGAAGATTTTAAGAACTATAGAATGTTAGAACAAAAAGTAATTAAAGAAACACTCGAGCTAATTTGCAGCAATCAGAAGGAATTTATCGATTATACAATGCTTAACTTGTTTCACGAAGATAAGTAGATGAATTAATAGAATATGAAAGAAATTTTTATAATTCAATTCCTATGAACGTGAATTTTCTCTAACAAAGTTCAACGATTTAAGTAAAATCAATAATGGAGAAAACTCGTCGTTGATGACTCCAAATCAATTATAACGTAATACGACTACCTTACGAGTTATATAACTCTGATAGAAATATATGCGGTTTTTCTATATATCTATATATCTATTCAGTATATCCATATAATATTACGTTGGATTATTATATTGGATTCAGATTTTGCGCAATTTTCGTCCAGTAACTGCGGGCAAAGCCTTATATCTTGATTGTAATCCTAAGTAGTTTTACTTTTCAGTTACTAGATAGAGTTAATATAACTATTCAGTAACTGCTAAAAAAAATACATAAAATTTCTAGGAATTTCAAGGGAACACATAACGCGCATCCATTGGTCGTTTTGTGAATGTGTTGCACTTGCAGGGCACTGCTGGTTGCAAGGCGGATCGTTGCGCCGACTAAGTTGGTTTTTTTACCGGACCTCTCAATATCGATCAAGCGTTCCCGATCAGAGAACAACACGCGTAGGTTGCTAGCCAGGCGTGACCACTGGGCTACCGCGATACACCACGAAAAACGCAGCCACCCGCCATGCTTGGTCGCTCGCGTCTATTTACATTGGCACCGTTGCGGAGAGAGTACAGTCGGCAATATGAACGTGCTTTCCGATATTCGCCAATTCCACACTCCCCGGAATGAAATCACGTTCTAAAAGTTGACGATTCGGAATGTAGCAATGTGATTCGAATCAATGTAACAAATAGACAGTCAATAATCAAAATTATAAATAAAGCAGCATGCAAAAGTTTTGATGAGACCGTTAAAATGTATGATAAAGAAAATGTATGATGATGAAGAAAAAGATAATCAACGAAATTATGAAATGTCGCGACTGGAACTATAATTATTTCTTTCATACTCAAAAATAGGATCTGTGAAGTTAGCACATTTTGTTAATATAAAAAAATAATGGCAGTTTTAGTAGCACTTTTTATAGTTTCCTTATAAAAATAAAAAGAGTTTCGCATTTTTTATATTAAAAGAACCAAAATTAAAAATATAACGTGTTAACGCGAATCTAGATATTCCCCCTCTAAAGTATAAATATTTCCACTTCTAGCTACAAATCCCGTTAATACTACTCGGGTTCTACCAATATATGTACCAATATAATTTGAAAACAAAATTCCAACAATTACCAATTTTAATAAACTTTAAATATATATAACGCATCAATGGAAGTAGATTAGACACTTAGAAATACGAAAGCGTATCAGGTTGATGAAATTTTTACATAAACCCACTCTTAATCATATTTGTAGAAAACTATGAGGAAATGTACGTAGAATAGCAGACACGCAGACCTTAGATGAAGAGAATATGACGAGAAAAGAAGAAGGAAGAGAAAGGGAAAAGGAAAGCGAGAGAGGCGGGCGAAACGTTCAGCTCGCTTTACCGAGCACTGATGATAGTTTTTGCTCGGTAAGATTTTTTGCTTCTACCCCCGCGGCCACCCCCAAGGGTGGATGATATATGACCGCCCCCGAGACACTGGCCACCCCCGGGAGAATGAGGAATAGAGGTGGAGAAAGAGAAAGAGAGAGGGAGGACACATCCTGATTCCGAAAGAATTCCTTCCATGTTCCTTCGAGTGCACGTTTGCGAATGTACGAATCCAATTATCGATGAATATAATATAGATCAATTAAAAGATCATTCATCGTGTTGTTCGTTACGAAAAGATTTGCCGAGAATATTTGCGAGATTTCATCAGGATTGTCACAAATTCCTCATCCAAAAATCCCACAAGTTTTCCATGATTTTCAATGATATTTTGAAATTTGTTGTATTTTTATCCTGATTTGAAAATCGTTAAATATTTTCTTAAAAGATCAATTTAACATAATGTAAATTACTATTAATGTTATTGACACTATACTTGCAATTTTAATTGTTAATAGTATTCCAAATCTATGTAGGTGTGATGTAGATATAATATTAAACTTTTTTAAAGCCAAAAATTTTAATTTTCCAGTTTGAAGGAAATTTGCAAAATTTCCTGACTTTTCTCTGATTCCCAGTTTTGTGGCAACCTTAGTACATGAACATACATTGTAAGGCTCATCGAATCGAAGAAACCAGACATGGATAATGTACTGATCGATCCATTTCCCAATAGGAACAATTTTCAAGGATCCTATTGCGATGATGGTGGACTTCATCTCTCGAAAATTAGCAAAATATCATCGGACGAAGGAGAGAAAAAAGAGCTTAGGACGGTTCAAGTTTATAGTGGTAGCGCGCGCGGAGGTCTCTCGCAATGAATCAATTTATTTAAGGGTAGTTGGATTTCGCGAGTCGATGCACGACGACTACGAGCCACCCTCCTCCAATACCAAGACTCACCCCTCTTTTTCTAGGTGGCTCGTTTCGTCGAATGATTTATAGTTTTCCTTCCGCGAGCACCCGTCCACCCCGCCCGTCGTGCTGCGTTCTCTCTTTCCGCTGCGCTCGCCTCGAAGCAACGGCACCCTCCTGCCAAATGTACGCAAAATAGTCGAAATTTCTTCGGTGTTTCACCCCTCGCTGAAGAGGAAAGGGAAACCTACGTCAAGCCGCATCGAGTTATCGAAACAGCGGCAGACGCTTTTCCGTAAGAGCGAATCAGCCGATCGTCGTCAACGATGAAGGAGAGCATAAAGCAAAAACTTTACGTACTTTCCTCAGGAGAAAATTGACTCTTCGAACGGATTTGTGCGCGAGGGAGATTTGCGTTTGGAGCGTCGGACAGCCAGCGTAAATGGCCACTGGGCGAGCTGAACGAAGGACGGTGAGAATAATTAGTCATTTATGAGACCGTAAGTGGGGCCGCAAATCGGTCCTTCGCGGAGGGACGACTACGATGTTAGGGACTCTGCGGGGACAACGGCGTTATCTTGAAATTATTAATCATATTGTAACGCGCGTCGCGCGAGAGACAGCCGAAGGGAGCGCGAGAAGGATGAGGAGAGACGAGAGACACAAGCTACCGGCTCCATGGACTTATCTGGCACCTTAATCAATTCCCAGTTATTAATTATGGCCTCTGCCCTTCTCCAACCATCACATTCACCTCCTCCGTTCTACGCCAGTAGAGTACGCGGCGCGCGTTTCCGAGACCCACGACGACGACGGCACCATTGTCCGCGGTGTTACAATGCGGTGTCAACAAGATCGCGGTCACATTTTCCCCAAGCATCATTAATAATTATTTACCGAAGTGCGAAAGTCAACCCGGGAGCGCGTGCGCCCAATAAGCGCCGACATTGCGACGAAGCTTGCACTCAGGTGCAATAAACGTCGTACAATACTTACTCGTTTGTCAAAAGAATGAAAAATAAATTAATCTTTCATGAGTAAAATTATTATACATTATGTGTATGTATAAAATAACTTATCATTAACCTTTAGAGGACGGGATCCATTTTTTAAATCTTACAACTTTTCCTTGAGTAAGACTTGTTAATTTATTATTCATTATATTTCTTGCGCCAAAATATATAATTATAGTGGCTTTCATGTCCTGTAAAGGTTAATTTGATATATATAAATTGAAAGATGAATGATTTTAATATTAGTAATTTAAATTTAAAATATTGTATCATTATAAAAAGACCGCTTTGTAATAGATTTTGTATAAATATAAACTTCGCGAGTAAAAAAAATTAAATATCTCACTATACTATCTACTTACTTTTTTCGTAATAAATTATATTTTTATGCTCAAATATATTAAAGAGAATAATAAAATGCATTTTCAATGACACAATAATGATCAACAGTTTCTATTAATTATAGTCAACAGTTCCTATATCATTGCCTACGAGGTATAGGTTTTTAAATCACCAATGTCAGGGAATATCCACGCACCAAAAGAAAGGATGAGTGGCGTCAAGTGGAAGTTGAATGATCGTTTATGCAAATCCTAATCCTTTCGAAGATCCATCTGAGCGACGTTGACGGATTGGCGGGGGACTTTGTTTGAAGCAGTTAAACGGATTGCAATTCTCGCTACCATTTGTTCTCCTAAAGGCGCGAGAGCTTTCAAAGTGACCGATTAGCGAGTCTTAGCTAATTATCGATAAAAGGAGTAATAGAGGAAGCAACGATTGCTTATCAAGAAATAAAATAGAAGATTACTTTTCTATACTGAAAAAAATAAGAAGAAATAAAAAGTGTAAAACACTCTATTTATATATCATGCGAAGTTTAACTCGAGTAGTCATTCAAGATAAAATTATATATATTAAATTTAATGGCTAGTAATATTATTTTTTATGTTTTTAAAAGATTATTTATCGAAAAATTGCTTCTTTATGCTTTTAAACAAATAAAATGATCATTTGAAATTACTCAAACTGAGAATATGGAAAAAGTAAAAACGTTCATGTGCTTGTTATAAAAATAGTATAAATATAGAAAATTTAATATAAAATATATATGTATGATATATAGAGAGTAATTTTATATCCCAAGTATTGCAAAAAATATACTATACACGTACTGTATAATATAACTATGTGTAATGGAAGCAACGAACTATGGAGTTTTGTTCGAAAAATACAAAGAACGATTATACTGGCAGTGGTGACGCAAAAAAGGGGCGGCATGCCCGACCTGCTGAAAAATTAATCACCGACGTCACAAAGGAGTCGGTCGAAGACAATACCAGCGGTCCGGAAAAATATTTTTCACATTTTCCTTCCCTCGGTTAATAGCAAATTCTCGATAATAGATCGTGAACACTCGCAACCTCAAGAAATGGGGTCAAAATAGGGAATTATCGTTCTTTTATATGTCTCTCCAATCAAAATGCGGTAGAAAGAAATTTTTTTATAAACACCAGATTATTTTCGAAAATACTATTAAAAATTTAACACGTAGAAATGTAGTAATCTATATTCATCTATATCATATTATGTGAAGAGAAGAACATTACACTATATCCTCCTTCTTACGCGTGTAACTGCTTGTTTAATACGGGAACCTGACCACTTATTTCGTGGTTTTCATACCCCCTACGCGTATCGTATATACCGAAATCGCGCGTGACACGACAAACGTGTAATCCGCGAGAAGGGTTGATCCCGGTTTAGCTTGCATACCGTTGAATCCACGAGATTTAAGCCCCGGCGAATTTGAATCTGTCAATCCGAAGTGTCCAGCCAACGTGTCGCGCCACACGAGAGAATGTATAATAAGGGAGGGCACAGATAATGCCGTCCTGGATGTTAAAAGACTTTTTTTCGTTGTCGGAAGGATCTCGCTCGTATTTACGATATCATATTCGAGCACAGAGTCGCCGTAGAATTTACTAAAATTTCTCTAAAATATTTAGACAAAAGATCTTTTTTGTACAAGAACGTGAGCAACAAAAGATTTTTTTTTAGTTCTCTATCACATGAAAAAAAGACGAAGAATAGAACAAAGAAATTAATAATAATAATAATAATAATAATAATAATAATAATAATACTTTAGTGATACGTATAAAATACAGAAGATTTATGACAGGCGATATTTCAATAAATTTACGATGATATTTCAAAAGGCGCCAGCATAATGCTGCTTATGAGCTCGAACCTTAAAGAAGAAATTTACAGGGGACACGTGATAGCACAATGAATTAACAATCGGCACAATAAATAATGAAACAAACTAAATGAAATGAGTAACATAGTGGTCGATAACGCTATGAGTGCATGGCTATTTACAATAAGAAACTATATATTGTGAGGCTGAACGGAAAGTAGCAATACAGTCGAGGAAATGAATGTCGCTAGGCAGCATATTATAGTATTTTATTATATATACCATGTATGAGAATATAGTCTAAAATTTAACTGTGCAACGACGAGGATAAGATAGGGACGATTGATAGTGTGTATGAGAGAATGATGTTGCATGATATTCTTCATTTAGAGGTAGACAATCACGAAGGAAAGAGGGAAAGACACGTGCTATGACGAAAAACATTATGGGTAGACAACATAGATGGAGAAATTTGCAGTCTCGTTATAGTCGGAGGAAATTTTAACGATTTCTTTGCGTTTAATTTGATAAATCTTTAAGTATAGGTATAAAAACTACACCTAAGTTCCTGTTTGAAGTACAGAATGCAAGTGAACTTCTTCCTTGCGACGATTGGTGAAGGAAGGTTTATGAGCTTTCTATAACCATTAATAGAAATCAAGAGTAAGTTATAAGCGAATAGTGTCATAAAACAGTATTAAATGGTTATCAGTTCAGTGGCTGCATAGAGATGGCTAATTTACTTTAAAACTTAAATACATTATGACCGATCAATCTTTTATTTCTGCATAATTTCTTACAACAAATTTCCTGTGTTCATATTACTTCTAAAGATGCTCATATTAGCCTATCTAGAGAGTAATATGGGCATTGGACGGGTAATAAGTACACTCGCTACTATTTTAACATTTGTATTAAAATAATCAATTTCAATACTAAGATACATAAAATATCAACAAATCTATCAAATGGTATGCATAAGATTTTTTATTCTTCAGTATATAGATGTAGATATATATCAAAATGTTTCCTTAAGGTGCTCATAATATTCGATTCTACCTTACATTGAAATAAATAAATTTTATGGTCTATAAATAATCATGGATCTGAAGTATTTACAGACTTGACATATATTGAATTGGCTGATATTTCTGAGCAACGGATAGAGCAATAAGAAGAGCTCAGATTTATTCCTGATGAACGCGTACTTCAGTGTGTGCCTTTGGGATGGTTTTCTCCAAGTGAAGTGTAGATTAGGGATACCAGAAAAGTAGAAACTCGAAGAAGATCGAGCGAGAGTCCAAATTGCATTTACGGTCTTGACCGTGGAAGAAGGCGAAACGATATTAAGACACCGGTGGCCCTTCGTCGGGGTCGATGTATCATTTGCCGGCGGGTCGTTAAGCGGTTTCAATTAGTTTTCTCCCGTGCCCGGTCCTCCCCCACAGCCACACGAGCGAGAGACGAGAGAAAGAGGAGTCCGCCACCGCCGCCAGCTTAATCGCGCGGTCCAGTTTTTTCTCATAATTAGGAAAAGCTCGTTAATACATCCTGGATATATCTACCCTTCCCGTCCATCTTCCCTTTCTAACATTTACGACAACCGATTTCGACCACGATCGACGAGCGCGAGATCGAACCGCGTTCGTCACCGCGTTTTTCGCAAAAATCTCGCAATAGTATAAAAAAGAGAGTTGAAACAAAATTTCAAATGCAAAACATTTTAGAAAGAACATAAATAAATAATTATATATAGCAGATTGAATTGCAATAAAATATTAGATGTTCTTCAAATGTATTAATATCTTAAATCGAAAAATATATTACATTCATTTTAGAATTGAAAAAAATTTTTAAGAATATTTAATTTTCGTCAATTTTACCTGGCAAAAATTTTATACTAAATTTTCATCCAAACATGTAAAAATGTTTAAGAAAAAGCATAAGTAAATAATTATATGCATTCAGATTAAATTGCAATTCATGAAATATTAGATATCTTGTAAATACACCAATGAGTTAAAATTTGAAAAGAAAGAAATGTAAGAGAATACTCTTAATTCATCTTTATTCATTCGGTTTTCATTAATTTTGGTTCAATAGCTATTTCTATATACTATTTACGACATAATACTTCAAGCATCTAATTTTATTAAATAACATACCTTTCCGTGTATTATTCATCGATATTAGATGTCAAAAAAACGTTGCTCATCACCGACTGCGTCTCGCCCCGTAATGGCGGGGGGGTGAAAAACTGTGGCGCGCAATTTTCAGGACAACTAGCGCCATCTTAATTGAAACATACGAACGT
>NW_017259561.1:1164472-1168140 GCF_001594045.1 Atta colombica
TGGTTGAAAAACTGTGGCGCGCAATTTTCAGGACAACTAGCGCCATCTTAATTGAAACATACGAACGTAGAAGAGACGCTCGAAACTCGTAATTAGTTACCGACAGCCAACATTAGAATTTATAACGTTTATCTAATTGACACATAGAAAGCGTTGTGACCATAAAATAATAACTTATTTCGGGAGACAAATATTTTTACGTATCAATTTTTTTTCTAAAAGTTGGCTCGTCAAAATCCGTAATACATTGAAATGTATTACGAATTGTATACTTTGAATATGGAAATGTATACATTGAAATCATGTATGGATGTAAAACTTTTTATTTTTTTAAAATTAATATACTAAACGGGTGAAAAATTATCGCAAAACATATTCGTCTGAGAATTGCAATTACAACGCCACAGCATGAAATAAATAATGTAAAATTTAAGTTTTCTCACCGAATGAAGGAACGCCAACTATCCAGGAAGCCCTTCTCCACAATATAGAAAGATTTCAGAGGATCAATGCACGTGGAAATTTCATTTCTATTCTTTCCATAATACAAGTCGGTAAGCTCGTCTTTCTGTTGCTTCGCTTTTATTTTGTCATCTTTCTTCGCTCTTTGCGCACTTTTCATCTTTTCCTGAGAATCAACAGTACATATAGATATACAAAGACAATTAAATAAGTTATTAAATTTCAATAATTTATTCGCAAATAAGAGACTTATTTAAAAAGACTTATTTACCTCGCAGATTGAACAGGATGGTGATCCAACGGGATATTCTTTCGAATCCGGAAAATATTTTTTAAGAATCACCCATGCTTCTTGAGGTATCACTTTTCTACTGGAATCTGCCGTTTTAAGAGATTTGTGCTCGCAGAGTAAGTCTTCGTTAAAGTTTATAATAACTTCATTTTCCTTGTTCTCTTCGACTTCCTTCGGACAACCATTACCGTCTTTATCCGTATTCTTATTCTCCTCCTGTAAAGTATCCTGGCAATCGTCTTCTTTTTGTTCTATATCCTCTTGAAACGTTTCCATAGCTAACCTTCGCCATGATCGTAATGAATCAGTACCAATTATATAGCTTGTTTCGATACTAAAATGACAGAAACATATCATACAGTTATTATTATTGTTACTACCTCTTTTTATATATAGCAAAAAATAACGAGCTTACGGTTCTTTAAATATGCGAATTAATTCTCCAACTTCTTTGTGATCTCGTTCAAGTGCTATCTTGAAACGCAATAATTTGCAACGTCGTTTTACGCAAATTTCGCACAAAAACGTCTGGTCTAATCGCGGACCTCCTAGATATTTATCGTAAAGCATTTGAGCTGCTAATTCCGGTACGCATTTCATACGACTAACTTTCAATGGATCAAGTCGATAGTGCGAGCACATTGAATTGGAATTGTCGATTGGACGGATATCGAGTGCAGAGGAATGTCCGATCAACCATTTCGATAGCCAGTCGGTTGGTATCCAATAATAATTACTCCAAGATACTGTTGAATGGATTATATTATACACATCTATTACGAGTTGTCGTTTGGAATTCTGATCTTCAATTTCTTTTTGCTAAAAAAAAAAAAGGAAATTATGTAGCAACAAATATAAAAAAAGTATAATAATTCTATCGTTTTCATGTAATATACTTGATATTTCCTTACTTTTTCTTGCTGTGCGGCTAACAAACTCAATTCGTGTTTAACATTTTCTTGTCTAACAAGTTCACGCATTGTACTGCTTACTTGCCAATTCTCAAATTCCATCTGTAAAGAGAAAAATACATTTAATTAAATGTTAATTAATCAAAATTTAGTGAATAATTAAAAAGAACTTATATCTAAAGAATTTTTACCTCTTCATAAAAATCACGTTCACCGCAACTCATAGCTCTGTGTGCGTCACCATTCAATCGTTTATAATCTAGTTTAACAACTTTCACCATTGACTCTTTTAGATAGTGAATCTTTTGTAATTGTTCTACAGTAGACTCATGCGTGTCTTTACATCCGTTTGTGCTAGCGACAATTTCTGTATTATTTTCACCCATGATAGATGTATCAGTCTTTTCAGATATTGCAGATTCATTTATTTCTATTACATTCTCTAAATCTAATTTCAATGTTTTTTCAGAGTTTTCTTCTTGAATTAATGGCGTATCTTCAATATCAATATCAGCTTTCTGTTTTAGTTCATCTCCAGTATCCGATTTTTCTGTAACTGCAAGTTTCTCACAGTAAACAGTATCATTGGAGGCATTTATTTCTACATCAAGTTTTTTCAATTTTACTTTCTTCACAGCATTTATTCGTACATCCGAAGTTAACTTTTTATAAACCAACATATAAGCTGTGTTGGATGACAGAAATCCTTTTGGAACACGCCCACGTTTCATTGATTTATCTATATATAAAAAAAAGAAGAGACTTTCAGCCTTCTCGCGTGAAAAGCCATACATTTATTTCTTTATTATTGAATATAAAGTATTTGATTTTAAAAATTACCATTTACGCTGTCCTCGATTCGTTTATTTTGCATTTTTTCAACTTTATCGTCGCTAAATTGATACCATTCTCCGCTTGAATTACATATATTCGCGATATAATGCCCCGAATATGCAGATGGACCTTTGTGGCTCAATACAGCGACGAGACTGTACAGATGAGTTTGAGGCTGACACCTAATATATTCCGACATATCAAGCTCTTCAGGAAACTGAATATATGAATTCAATTTCTTCTTCTGTCCGGAATCTCTGTTATAAATTATAACATCATCATAAAATTCATTCATTAAACACTATCATAAAATTCATAAAAAGCTCACCTATGGAATACAAAGCGCATTAGTTGAATATTTAAAGTCTCTGGAAGAGATTCCAGTCGTATGAATCGCCTGGCGTCCTTTTTATCATTGCAAGTAACACAATGATATTGATCCGCTCCCGTCAGCTGTTCTTCTGACAAATAATTGTCAATCGCTCCTTTTAAAGTTGCCGCCAGTTGTAGATCCAACTCATAAAATGTGGTGGACGTTGGATACTCAGTGCTGCACGTGGAACAACTGCATCAAACACAAAATTTTAATTATCCACTAAAAAGTCATTTCACTCTCCACTGTCAATGGACAATCAGTTGATAGCATCAGTCATTGTAGCGAGCAACGTATCCAACCATGTTGTCATTGTAAAAATTATTAGCACCATTATCATTTAGGAAAATTCTCATTGTTCCCACTTCAAAAAACCCACCTATTGATATAGCTGTATTTTCCCTGAGTCAGCCTCTGCAGCATCTGCTCCAGTTCTGAGTTTTGCTGTAGCTTTCCTTCAATATGGCACAATAACAATTTGGAGAACTCTTGGGCATCTTGCTGCGTTCTGGTATCCAAGGATAACGCGATAGCGAGATTGACTGGATCAAGAAGGCTTCTATTGCCGAATTGCATCATTGCAAAAAGGTACTGCAATTGGCCAACTGCAGTTACTGGATGATAGGGTACTCCTGCTTTCTTTAACTGGCACAATGCCTCCTTCTCTTCTGGATCTTCCGTAATATCCCATTTGTATATTATTCTCCTGTTGATATATTAAATTTATCAAGATAATGTGCAATATATATGCAAGATTCAGTTTTAATTAATATATATCATATATATATATATATAT
>NW_017259561.1:1168240-1169732 GCF_001594045.1 Atta colombica
AGCAAGTAGCACCTAGATTCTTTAAGCCAACATATTGGGTCGGGTCGCGTAACTCTGATAAGGAACTTTCTAAAGACATTACTTCGGCTGGCTGAGACTTCATATATTTGTCTTCTCCTAAACCTGTCAGACATTGGGGATTATAGGTGCAATTACGTCTGAAACAAATAACACGCTTAATAAGAATACATATTTACAGTTGTAAAAGGAAGAAAAGTCAGACACAAAATTTCCTTTTAATGCATTTGAGACTGCGTTTGGGAATATACACTGAATTCCTCCAGGTATCAATTTATGTTTGTTTAACATTTGGTAAACAACAAGAATAGAATAATACTTGAAGACACTCTGTGTATATTCCTGAATGCAGCTTAAATTTTGTAGAGTTAAACCGTGAGCATCACAGCACAGCAGTTTAGTAACATAGCTATGGGACAGATAAATCTTGAGAAAACCATGAAAGAATATAAAATGAGACATTGCGCATAATGGCTGCTAAACTAAAATATTTGCGGCCAAATATTTGATTGGTCAAAAAGCAGTAGTTTCATTTGAATGTGCATCCATGGGAGTGTCTCACCTTATATTTTTCCATCATGGAGAAAGTCGAAGATCAAGGAACTTCCAGAAAAAAAGGTAGAATGAAAAAGAAAGTGCAAAGCATGCTAAGGAAGTCTCGTGTCTCTCCATGTGTGAAATAAAAGTTTATATTAAACTAGTTTTGTCTATCCCTTTATCTCTTCCACACAATAAACTTTGCAATATTAGTATAATTGATGTATAGAAATCTTTTACTCCTACAAAATAATTACCAACTTACTTGCAATTTTTACAACTCTTTAATCCAATTCTATATGCAGTTTCTAAATGTGTTTTCTCAATCTCGTCTGGACTGATGGATTCTATCCATGCCCATGCTAACTTATCCAAGTCCCCCTTCTTAGTAGGCGGCATTTCTGTGACATAAAAATATTCAGTGAAAGGTTAAATAATATAATTGTATAATCTATGCAATATAATGACGATCGATACATATCAGCAAAATTATAAATGATCTGTTTTCTGTTCCTGCAGTAGTTCTGTTCTAGTACTAGATTGCACTAGAACTTTCTTTCTCATTTTTGACATATATCAAACATAAACCTATTTCATTTTTTTAAGTTCCGAAAATGTACACTCAGGACTTCGATTCTTTCCCTCGATTACTTTTTTAAAACTTCCAAAAATTCAGTTATTTCGTCTTTATGTCAAATTTAATTGTAAATGTTTAATCCGCACAGACTATGAGCATTAATGTAAAAAAGTGGCCATTTCTCAATTTGTGAAAATTTCTGAGGGAAAGAATCGAAATCCTTAAGTATACACTGATCTAGCCACAGAAAACAGACCTCCTACCATTCCTCCTTTCGTTGAAAATAGCTTCGATAAATGCAATAAATTATTTTTACATAAAATTGTACAATTTTCCACTATATAAATATATATATATATA
>NW_017259561.1:1169781-1196622 GCF_001594045.1 Atta colombica
TATAAATATAAATATATATATAAATTCCAAAAACATTCCAATTCTAAAAATATCTGCCCATATAATAACAAATTAAATTAAAATATTATACTATTTTTAAATTATCATGAAAATATTATATGCTTTATCACAATATCGTGCAATCCGCGCTTTTCTTTCATGAAATGTTCATTCCAATGAAAAAAATTGAAAATCAGGAATGCACATCTCTCTTTGGCTATATTTTTACCTGACTTTACGACGCTCATTTTCAGGTCAGAACAGGTCAGCTTGATATTCGCCAATTTTGATCGCATGACCTGTTTTAAAGCTAAAAATGAACGTTACAGCAGGTTAAAATACACCGTTTCTTTCTTTCTTTCTCTTTAATCCTTAAACAGGATTGTCACAGAAAATAAATTTTAAAATTCTTTGACTTTTCCAGATTTTCCAGATGAAAATGGAAAATTTTCCAATATAAAATATATAAATTTTAACACATTTAAAGTCAAGAATTGTAGGAAAGCTAGCCTATATTATTAAAAACAACGCAAAAAAAGGTTAGTAACGTACTAAAGTTTTTGGTGCAAATTCAAGCCAACAAAAAATAAATTAATATTGGAAAAAAATGTAATTACGAAAAAGGGCGCTTAAATAAAAATACTGAATAAAATATAAATTTTAATTTTATTAATTTAAATTCGTAAATATTAATCGTTTAAAGTGTGCGAGTTTTGAATATGTTTTACATCAATAATATTAAAAAATTATAACAATTATCTGGAATAGAAATTTAAGGAAATTATGAGCAAATTTCAAAATTCCAGATTTTTTACATTTTTCTCTGACTTTTCTCAGTTTTCCATCAATTTCCCTGATTTTTCCTGGTTTTCTCAGTTTTCTAGATCTGTGACAACCCTGTTAAAGAGTTTCTTTCACCCACCCCGGTTAAATTAACTGACGATTACATGAGGCTCATTTAGGCCCAGTTTCACAACTCATTATTATTCATTATTATCCATTATTACTTAAAATAAATTAAACCTCAGTTAAAAATTAATCATGAATTGTGAAACTGGGTCTAATGCCCATTTCTACCAACGTAGATTAACTTTAATCTCGATTCAACTTACTCTTCGTCTTATTCTAATCTTTTATTAGAATTAGAAAACGATAAAGAATAAATTGATGGAAACGGATATAAATGAATCCCATGTAACTGTCGGTTAACTTACCTGAGATTGATGAAAGAGATCCTAAGATGAAGTCACACGATGCTCGATTTCTTGAATGATAACTTGTATAGTTATGTCTGCTCTGATGTATGCGATAATTCGTTCATACATTGAGAGCTGCATGTTGCATATACCTACATGATTTTTATATTTATTAAACTTTTCGTTTAAAAACGAATTCGTTCTAATAAAAAACATTAAAAATCAGGAATGCACATCTCTCTTTGGTTGTATTTTTACTATGCTCTTTTTAAGTCAGAAAATGACGCTCGATATTCACCAATTTTGATCACATGATCTGTTTTGAAGCTAAAAATGAACATAGCATCAAGTAAAAGTACATCTTTTCTCTTTTTCTCTCCTTATTCTTAAGAAATGTGTTGCAGATTCTCACTCAAGTGTTCTCTGAATGTCATGTTATCCTTGTTTGGTAAATAATGATAGAGTGATATGGATGACACTTGAATCTGAATATAGTCTAAAATAGAATCACATGATATTATTCAAGAAATCAAGCATCATGTTTGATTTCATCTTTAGAAATCCCATAATAATTTTTCGCGCCATAAAAAAAACTTTAGAAAAATAATAGTTAAAGAGATGAAATATAAAATATGTCACTTGGTCCACTCATCCAGATTTGATTCCATCCATGTTTCATACACGGTTTTTCATGTGGTAACTATTCTATTTATGTCGTACTTAAAGAAACTCACTTGAACTCACTGTTCAATCTGTGTGATTAGGTTTTAAAAGGTTTAATATATGAAAGGGGCCTATTTGAGTATTTGAATTGATACATTACTATAATAATTGCAAGTCTTGAACAAGTGAAATTTCTGCTTGAGAAAATTATCACTGGATCCTTGATTCTTTGTCGAATGATACTATAATCCTTCATAGTGAATCAAAAAACAAAACAAGGGTCTTAAGAACAAGAGCAGAGACCAAGAGACGCGGGGATGATTGACGCGAACAACATGTTATTACAGAGCGTTCCGGGGGAAGACAGATGGAGTGATAAACAACGCGTAATTATGTCTTTGTGTATTCAAGCCTGCCTTACCTCTACACGATTTACGACTTAGCTTATGAAAAAACACCTCCAAGCTATTCCAGCGGCGTTATCCCGCTGAATTGTTCTGTATCCATGCGGCCTACGCCAGTCCACTGTCCACGCCGTCAAATGTTCCGAATGTCTCTGCAAAGTGTCCAGAAGTGGCAGAAGTGCAGCCTGCACTCTGCAGTCCACGCCGTCCACGATCGCCAGTGTCGCCACGATGATAAATATGATAGAGAAAGAAAAAAAGGGAAAACGATCGAGACAGAACAAGAGAGAGAGAGAGAGAGAGAGCTAAAAGCTCTAGAGTTCGACCAAACACAACTCACCGAACGCTTCAGATGTGATCGGTCGGATTTAGGTTTCAAAACGCGCTTCAAATCAATCGCTGGATTTACTGACACTGAGAATCATGACAGAAATTCGGTTGATTAATTAGACAGATAAAAGTTAATCAAGTGATAAACCGTAGTGTCACCGTAGAGACCGAAACGGCGCTCGTGAGAGGCGAGGAGCGCGTCCTCTTTCTTCAGGATTATTATTATTAACAACACTTAATTGTCACTGTGCACATAAAATATATATTATATTTGTATGCAGGTGGAAGAACCATGACATATCTTATCTTTCGTAGATACACACACAATATATTTTGTACACACAGTGTTTTATATATATGTGCGCTCGACTCGACCTCGTCGTTATTTTGACAGTAGCAGTAATACATTAGTGTCAAGTAGTGTGATAGCGAAACATTTTATTACTTTGGGTCTCTTTCATCAACTTTGGTCAAGTTAACCGGCTTAAGTTACATGAGGCTCGTTTAGGCCCAGTTTCATAACTCATGATTAACTTTTTTTTTTAACCGAGGTTTAACTTATTTTAATAATAAGTTGAAACTGGGCTTAAATGAGAAATCCCATGTAACCGTTGGTTAACTTAACCGAGGTTGGTAAAAGAGATCCTTTATTTGTGAAAAATTTGCAAGACCAGTTTGGATCAGTCTGAAAAATGGCAAACACGTTTCTGTATTTCGCTTATGGGAGCAACTTATGCGCTAAGAGGATACATTTATGTAATCCAACCGCAATAATGAAAGATATCGGTTACATAAAGGTAATTAAGAAAAAAAAATCAAGATGTATACATATTTTTTTTAAGTTATTCCATGTTTCCAAGTTTGTTGATTGACAAAGTACTGATTGATTTAATACAGAATTTATTCCAAATTTTGTATGGATATAAATATTAATTGTTATATACAGGATGAATGCTAATGCGTCTATACCGACTGCAGTTATAATCATCTAAACGATGTATATGCAAATGGCTATCAATGGGTGCTTTCCAGCAAAACACAGTGGCTGCAATCGATTTGGATGCTCATGGGCTTTAAGCGCTTATAATCATTATTCTGTCTTTATTCATTAGATGTAAAATAAGAATAGAAGTACTGAAAAGTGCTGAGAGCGTCCAAATCGACCGTAGCCAGCGTAATACAGTAAATCATTACATCTTTGTTATTTGCCTATGTTAAATAAGGATGAAACGATTCATAGTGTTACACAGTGTGTGACTGTGTTCTTGCTGGAAAGCACCCGCTTAAATCACATATACGTGCTGAAATAGCACAGATGATCATTATAAACTAAAAAAAATTCACTTTTTAAAATTCTTTCTTTGAATTTAAAAAAAAGATGATTACAGATGCAGTCGATCATTCACTTTCATTCACTCTCTCATGGTACGGATATGCATTAACATTTACCCTATGTATGTATACAGGGTGTCCCGAAGTTTTTGCCAATTGCTTTTGTGTAGATAGAGCGGAAATTGAGTCGAAAAGTTTTCTATTTTGCAATTTTCGATAGTCAATAAGATATTAATTACTAAAAATTGCCAAATATTGGTCTTGTATAATAATAATTTTTTATTCAAATACTATCAACTTTACAGAAAAGTTGCAAGAGACAAAAATCATTTATTTTCTTCTCATGGAACTTTAAAAATTTTTTCAGAATTTTTTATTAACTTTTTAGTACTACATTTTCTTATTTTTACCAACATGAGGAAATATAGTTTTAAAAAATTCTGAAAAAATTCTGAAAAAATTCTTAGAACTTTATGTTAATATAAATTATAAATTATTAAACTTATTAAATTTCTTTTCAAACGCACAAACAAGAAAATCTTAATATTAATCTTATTACATTTATATTGTTTATATATTAATATATTTATTAACATATATACAGTATATTTATATAAAATAATACATTATGTATTTTTATTACAGAATTTTAGGCTGGATTTTTACAGATATTCTAAACGATGGCATGGAGCATCTGCCACAATTGTAGAAACAGAACATTCAGTGGTATGGGGTATAATCTGGGAATTAGACAAGTGCAATTTAGCTACATTAGACTGTCAAGAAGGTGTTCAAGATAATATATACCATGCAATGTCAGTAAATGTTGAAACTCCTGGTGGTAGAACTCTAAATTGTCGAGTGTACCAGCAATGTAATAATCCAAAGGAATATATAAAGCCAGAAGATTTTCCAATGGATAAGAGACCTTCACCATTATATCTGTATGCCATTATATGCAATTTAAAAAGCAACTGCAGTAATTTGAACACAATTATTTTTATCTTTAACTTCTTAAAATTTTCCATGATTCATGCAGAAATACGATATTAAAAGGGGCTAAAGAAAACAAACTTCCCACTGATTATATAAAATTCTTGAAAACCATTCCAGATAATGGATATGAAGGCGACTATGACATTAGGTAAGCAAATTGAACTATTATTTTAGTTGAAAAACTTTGTTGTTTCTCTTTGTAATAAATATTTTTGTCTTAATAAATATAATAAATTTCTATCAATATCTTATGTGTACAAATTGAAATAATGCTATTTTTTATCTAATCTTCTTTCTGTTTTTCCATGGTTATGTACAACGACGCATCACAGCTTTTCTCTGCTTTAAAATTGACACCTACAACATTTTTATTGTACGAATATTTTTGATAATACGGATGGAGGATCACATATTCTAACGCTGTATCTGCCGCCATTTTGTCCAATTCACGTCGAGGAATTTTCATTTTGAGAAATTTTCTTTGGTTTACCTATGATGTACATATGGTATAAATATGATCAATTAAAATTTGAAAAATAGAAATATATATATTTTGTAAACACTTTGATTTTCCATGTATTTATATTTTAATAATAGAATCATACATATCAGGATACTTACAAAAACATTCATTACAAGATTATAATCCATGTCAATATCTGGCCATTTCTGTTCAAATATAGTTTTGTTTAAGTCAACTTCAGTATTATCTATAAGATGATACTTAGCAGAACAGAATATAGCCCATAACTCAGAAGCAAAATGTGGAGCGAATGGAGCGAGCATTATAATTTGAACAGCTAACGCTCGCTCGAATTCGCGACTTTTTCTTAGACACTCCAAGTCAACTTTTCGTAAGCTATAATTACAGATTTAGATTTATTCTATGTGTATATTTGAATATTAAAAATTAAAATTACACTATGCACGGAATTACTAAAATATAAATATAATTATTTACCTATTTGTAAGGCCTTGCAGTCGAGATATTGCTATACTAAGTTGCTGCGATTCTACTATGTTAAATGTCACGTTTTTTAGAAAATAATTCCGGCTGTCAAACATGTATGCATCCTGTTCAGCGTATTTAGGATTAGTAGGTTTGCTTTCGAGTTCCTCCAAAGATATTTTGTTGCGTTCAGTTTTAAATCGTTTAACAACAGTCCAAAGACGGTTTTGCCAATTGCTTATACCTGTAACAGCTGTAATTATGAATAAGTATATTATGTTCTAATAAGAACATTTAAAAAAGTAATTGTAAATTAAGAAACTTACTATTTTCTGACCAATTTCTAGTGGATGTTGGCGCAACATCGGCCAATATTAATAATCTTGTCGTATCTATTCCATATTTATTCAACAGAATGAGAGGATCAACTCCATTAAGCTTTGATTTTGACATTTTTTCCCAGCGCATGGAGACGAGTTCTCCGGATTTCGTTTTGTACTGATCCCCTTCTTTCAACACTTCATTTTCTAGTATGTATTTGCCAGTATTTATAACTTGATATGTTTTACCCATTACTATTCCTTGCACGAGGAGCTGTTTAAATGGTTCTCGGTATGGTAAAAGACCTTCTGAGTGCAGAAAGTGACTCATAAATCGGGCAAAATATAAATGCAGCACGGCTAAAAGGGGTAAAATTTGTAAAAAATATTTTAATTTGACAAAAATTCCAAAGTACAGTAATTAAGAAAATGTTGCTATTATACCATGTTCTTTTCCACCTATATAGAGATCTACGGGAAACATTTCCTTAACTTTTTCTACCGAAAACATCTCTTTTGTATTTTTGGGATCCATAAATCTTAGAAAATACCAGCTACTATCTACAAACGTGTCCATTGTATCGGCTTCCCTAGTAGCATTTCCTTCACACTTAGGACATTTCGTCTGCAACCAATCCTTCATATCTTGGATCGAGAATCTTTTATTCGAGCTTGAGTGCGTCATCTTTGGCAATATCACAGGAAGTTGATTACGAGGTACAGGTTGTGTGCCACAATTTGTACAATGAATAATAGGTATAGGTGTACCCCAATACCTCTGTCTAGAGATTAACCAATCCTGCAATTTTGAGCTTACTGGATATCCGCCTATACCCCATTCTCTAGCTTTTTGGAATACTTCGGATATCTTCTGCTGTTGCTGTTCGTAGCTACGTATTGAATGCCGAGTAAATGGTATTCCAATTAACTCCGAAAATTTTAAATCGTCCATTGATGCCGAAGGAATACCCAAGCGAACATCTCTCCATGATGGGTAAACAACTTTGTCAGTGATAAAAACCGGCAACTCTTCACCGGAAAATGGATTTATTATTTTTGCATTTAAACTTTTTATTCCAACATCTATTTCATATGTATGCTCTTTACGATTTAATATACTTTGAGAGGATATAGCAACAAACTTTGCGTATTCTACAAATTCTGGTGTGTCAATCCATATATTTAATGTTCTTGGAAACTCTGGAATTTCGGATACTAATTTAAAATCAATATTAATGCCATTACAATCACCTATCCAGTGTTTTTGCAACTTTGTAATATCTCTCCATTCCTTCAAGGTTGGATCATTTAAACCCTCCAATAATGATCTATAATATTATTTATTTATTAAAAATATTAATTTTTCAGAACACCATATGTATATATATATATACACACATATTACTTACAACTTACTTTGCAAAAGCTGTTGTTCTAATAAACCACTGCTTTAACAATTTTTTTTCAACAAGTACACCAGATCTCCAAGATCGTTGATTTACATCTATTTGTTCCTCAGCTAATACAGTCTGATCGACAGGATCCCAATTAACGTAAGCTTCCTTTTGATAGACCAAACCTTTATCGAATAACTTTAGAAACAGTTCTTGAGTCCATTTATAATAATCTGGATCACAGGTTGCAAATTCTCGATCCCAATCAAAAGAATAATTTAACATTTTTAATTGGTTACGCATTGTCTTTATATTTTCAGTTGTCCATACAGCAGGATTGATTTGTCTTTCAATAGCCGCATTTTCCGCTGGCAATCCAAAGGCGTCCCAGCCCATTGGATGAATTACATTCTTGCCTAAATTTATTTTATATTATTAAAATTGGTTTTTTAAATATATCATTATAAAGACTTATTCTTTCAATCTCGTATGAATCAATATTATAAGTTTTTGAGGCCTGCCTTTTAGTCTATAAAATCGAGCTACAGTGTCACTTATTGTATAAACTCGAACATGACCCATGTGCAAGGCACCAGATGGATATGGAAACATAGAAAGAATGTAAAATTTATCTTTAGCATCTCCATTAACACTGGATTTATAAGGATTAATTTTATCACCCCAATACTTTTCTATCTTCTTCATGTTTATCGAATACACTGAAGACTGAAAAGCAATATTTCATTAATAAATAACATTCCAAGCGAGATATAACAATTTTCGAACTTCATTCTTATTTTATTAATAAAATTATTTACATAAGGTGATTACTAAATATTGAAAATTTTTTATTATTATTGCATGTATGAGTAAAATAAAAAGGCTAGAATAATTAAACAAATTTTATATCTTACATTTTACATAAAATCAAGAGAGATAACTTAAACATTAAATAAAAATACCAATGATGTATCAGAAGTAGATAGTTGCAACGATTGGTGAAAAAAATTATTTAAACACTTTCGTATCTTGCATCGTGATATTTTGAGAGGATAAGATAATCTTTGCATCGTCATTAAAATCAAATTTCTTCCATATAAACAAAGTGAGACTGAATGATAGTGTATACATGCTCACGCTACTGTGCTCACGTGCGCAGCCATTTTTCTATACAACTGTAGATAAATTACTGTTTATAGATTGAAAAGTATAATTTACTTTGTCAATCTGGAATATTAGTTAGCCTTGAATATTATTAATATTATTATTGACATTGTTATTAATTTCGAAAAACGCGTAAAAAGATTTTGTTCCTGTCTGACAAAGAGATTTCTACTCACAAAAATGCCATTTCCGCCGGTCTCACGTTCCTTTTCCGATTTGTCTCGTGTGCGTGAGTTGGTGAGTGAATGTCATAGAACATTAAATCTGTAGGAGGTATTACCATCGTTTATGTTGCGTAATATATAACGACGGGAATGTGCAACTTTTTATATTTCTAACTGCTTTTGCCTCATGTGTAATCCTTGTATTGAGATAATTGTTTTCGATTTGAATTCTGTTTCCGCGAAGGAGAGGTTAGAATACAGGGTCAAACTGCTGCTGGTGAACTTTTGTTTTCTTCGATTTTTTTCTCTGTTGCAGTTTTTTCTCAATAATTTAATGTATTTAACATTAGCTACAATTTTGTGTAAATATGAGTTATTTATGTTTGTTTAATTAAACTGCTATTGTGCTCATCAGGGAGCCTAACCTTTTTTTTCGTACAAATTAGTTACCACAACAAATTAGTTACCAAACATCTTAATTACAAAAATATCTCAAGTTTCAAGTGATGTAAAAATTTTTAATTTTGATTCTATTGCAGACATTAGGCGTCAACCATGGGTAAAGGGAATAATATGATCCCAAATGGCCATTTCCATAAGGATTGGCAACGATACGTGAAGACCTGGTTTAATCAACCAGCGAGAAAGATCCGTCGTAAACAAAAACGTATCAAAAAGGCACGAGCTATTGCTCCTAGGTATGTGTACAGATAACATTTGCATGGGCATATCCAGAATTTTTTCATTTTGAATGAAATGAAGTGAATTTTAATCATTTTGTTATCACATAAACTACATCTTTTTGCTTTTGGAGTTTAGCATGTATCTCCTTCTCATTCTTGATTTTAAATGGAAAAGAACATTTTTGTAAATTATAACTTTTATTTCTTTCCTGAAATACGTATAGATCAAATATAGTTTTTAAAATTAAAATGTCTAATTGTAAATGGAGTATTTATTAATATTTTTGCATGTATTCTGTTTTTTTTATTCAAAAATCTTGTGAAAAATTTTCTTATGTTGGATCGTGTCAAATTTCTAACTTCCAGAAATTATTTACATGGTTGTGACAAGAAAAAAAATAGTAATATAAATAATGATGAGCTTATTTAGTAACAATACAATAAAATAAGCAAAGGTTAGATATAACAAGCAAAAATCAGATTTTATTGTTTTAATACATTTTATATTTATTTGATATAATTTAATAAAATCTTAAAAAAGCTTAAGAAAATAAATAACTCCGAACGTTTCTGGTAATATAGCATTCTTCATCAGCAGAAAATAATAATTGAATTACATGCAAAATTTTAATATTAAATTATTAAGAATCATGACAGAATAACAACTTAAATTAATTAATAAGAGACATATCTACATTATAATCAATTCCATGCCATTAAATGATATAAATTGCAGGTCGAAGAAAACATTTGCCAATGTTAATCGCAAATCTGATTTTGTCATATTAAATTGAGAAATAATGTTACAATATTCACTGTCATGTAGAGCAACCAATTCATTGTTTTTTTGATGAGAACATTACAAGTTAAAGTCATGATATATAATGTTCCTTTACATAACAGCTGTCACGATCGTTCTAACTAGCTCATTCTACACAGCTGGTTAGTAAATTAATCAAAAATTTGTCAATGATATTAATATTTCTTACATGTAACTAGTAATTTATTTTGTTATTTTTCTCAACTATGTAATTAACATTTATGATAAAAATTCTAAAATAATCAAATACACTTATTTGAATATCAAATAATTTATAATCAGATAAGTTCGAAACTATTTAATATATTGGAAAATTTAATATATGGAAAATTTTTATAAAAGTAAGTTGGTATTTTATCGCAAGTATGAAGCACTAATCGTGCGACAATTAAGATGTGTTTGAGTAACAATATAGAAAATAAATATTTTATGTGATAACAAAAATTTATTCAAAATAAAAAATAAGGTTATCTTTTTTATTTATTTTTTAAGTTCTCTCTCCTGGATATGCCTATGAACGTTTATATATTGTAATAATTAATATTGGCTGCATTCAGCAGAATATGTTTATTTTACAAAGTTGAAAGTTTTCTTTGCATTAATTATAGATCATAATTTTAAAGCTACAGAAATAATTATATATATATTATAATCTTATTTTATCGAATTACAAAATAAATATTATGTTGAACTGCTATTATTTCTAGATCCAAGATCTCTATTTAATGGTTATCATATTTGCACGATATAAAATTACTTTTATATTTTTTTAACAGTTAAATATCATTGTTGTATTTTAACAGTTAAATACCATTGATTGTATTTTAGGCCTGTAAATCTTCTGAGACCTATCGTGCATTGTCCGACATTCCGCTACCATACCAAGGTTCGTGCTGGCAAAGGTTTCACGCTCGCTGAGCTGAGAGCTAGCGGTTTAAATAAGAGATTTGCTAAAACAATCGGAATTGCGGTTGATCCTCGTCGTCGTAACAAGTCCATTGAGTCTTTGCAAACTAATGCTCAGCGTTTGAAGGAATATAAGGCTAAATTGATCCTGTTCCCCGTAAATGAGAAGAAGGTACATAATTTCAAATTGTTTTATCAATTTACAGAACGTGTTCTTTCTTTATATTATTTAAAAATTGAGAAATGTATGACAGTTTGACCGTTTATGAAAAATTTATTCTTATTTTAATTATATATTCATTTTTTTTTTTTTTTTTTTTTTTTAATTTCAGCCTAAGAAGGGTGATGCGACCGAAGAGGAAAGGAAACTTGCAGTTCAAATTAAGGGAGATCCCATGCCTATCCGGCATCAAGCACCTGCTAAAGCAAAGGCTCGTCCTGTTACCGAGGAAGAAACTAAATTCTCTGCATATATAACCCTTCGTAAAGCACGAGCTGACGCGCGATTAGTCGGCATTCGTGCAAAGCGCGCTAAGGATGCATCTGACAATCCCGACGAGATGACTAAAGTCGCAAAGGATAAGAAAGCCAAGAAGTAGTTCTTTATGACATCTTTTTTTCCTTATGTATATATAAAAATAAAATTTTCCTTTAATGGAAAATAATTTTGTTCTTTTTCTGAGATACCTTGCGATCACTTTTTCCTTCTCTAGCAAAAGGACTGGATAATCAGATGTTTTATCAAGATTTATTTGTTTTCAGTATATACAAAAATTACATTTTAATTAATTAATAATTGTATTGAACATACTTTTCCATTTTTTAATTTTTATATAATGTTTTGAATACAAAGAAAGAAGATTTCTACATTACCGAAATTATATTGTAATTATATAAATTTTATTTCCAAGATTAAAGTCATAACATTAAAGATATTCTCAGAAAGAAGCAAACTTCTAACTTGCTTTAAAAATACATATATATATTTTTTTAAAAAAGAGGAAAGAGATTATGAATATGCGCTCGACTTTATCAATTGTTATTAATCATTTATTCATCATGCACATGCAGTAACTTGATGTAAACCGCCGCTTACGTACTGTGTCGCTATAGTAGCTCATCTGTCACCTCCGTAATCATACATCGGAAGTTAAAGAGAAATTAAAAGCTCGTCGGAAGGGAAGTTAGATCCATCCGCTCCACCCTCGATGGTGATTAAACGATCGTATCGAAAAAAATCGATTGTCCTCGTCTGGAGTTAAAAATTTCATCAAGACGTACGCGATCGATCGCGAGGTTATGATAACAGTTGTACGAAGATGAGGAACAACCGATGTTTCTTGACACGAACTGATTGCATCTGCGATGTAAAGAATTAAGTTCGGGACTCGATATCATCTCCATCCTAACACAACATGATGGAGCTGAAGGTGTGGGTGGAGGGAATTCAACGCATTGTGTGTGGCGTTACCGATACCACCACCTGTCAAGTATGTATATCACATAAAGTTTGCTATTGTTTACAACCATTCTATTGTACTAATTTTAAACGTGTTTGTATACTCTGTGTGTGTGTGTGTGTGTGTGTGTGTGTGTGCGCGCGCGCGCGCGTGTGTGTGTGTATATATATATGCATATATCAATATAGAAAATAATTCAGAGAAATATATCAATTATTAAGAATTAAACATCAATCAAATTATATGTATAGTTATTGGAATTAAATAGCTATTTTGTAACAAATGGATAAAATGAAACATCATACAAATTTTACAAATTTAGTATACAAATTTTTATTAGCATAATGCAATAAAGAATATATATATGAAATTATGAAAATAAATATCAATAAATATGAAAAGAAAATCAATAATTTAACTGATTGCATGATTCAATGATTGAGATTTTATCATTATTGAGATTTTATCATCATGCTTCTTTTGTTTTATCTCTTGCAAGACTGTTTATTTTAAATTCTGCTGCTAATGACTATTTATTTTTAGGATGTGGTGTATGCACTTGCTCATGCTACAGCTCAAACAGGTAGATTCACTTTGGTGGAGCGTTGGCGAACCAATGAACGTTTGCTGGCACCTTATGAGAATCCTCTTAAGGTCAGGCATATTTTCTACATGTACTATGATAATAGTACATTAAGATAATTTATCATGAGCTTATATTTTATATTGTTAACAAAATGTAAAAGTCTTTAATAAATTAAAATGTATAGATTAATATAATCACATATGAGAAATAATTAAATTTACATTGTATTTATGTTGATCAGATTTTGATGAAATGGGGTGAATACTCTTCAGAAGTTCAATTGATTCTGAGACGTTCCACATCGGAAAATAAAACAAATGCATTACCATCACGACTAACGTATTCATCGCGTGCAAATGGATTACCAATTTCATTGCCTGATGGAACAGGTACTGCTAGTATACAGGATGAGAGCAAAAATGTATCAACTATGCAAAGTTCAGATTTTGATGATACACAAGGAGGATTAGAGAGGAATAGAGATACAAGGAAATCACTTACATTTAGTGGCTTTCATGGAAGTATTACAGAAGGTAGCACAGAGGTAAGTCTATATTGTTAAATAAATAAAAAAAAAGACAAATGTGTATATGTATATTAATATATTATATATATTAGCATAAATTACATAAATATTATTAACAATAAATATTTTATTATAAATTTTATTACATTAATAACATTTATAATTATGTCTTCATGTCATATCTTTGTTTACATTAGGTTTTTCGTAATTAATTTTTATTATATATGTGCAAATAAAAAATGTTATTTTAGATTCAAATGGAGAATAATGTGGCTGTTGTTCAGCCCACGCCACATTTGAAGAATAAAGATTTGAATGTTCGAAAAAATGTACAAAAACCAGCACAGTCACCTACGCGAGGGACTAATGCTGAAAGTAAGTTATTCTATTGTAATTTATTATATATTTTATACATATATTGCAACGATTCTCATGATAGTATTTATCTTGTTATTAATTTATTTTTTTTTCTTTAGTTGCAACACACTTGTCGCAAAAAAAAGTACGCGAGGTTCCACCTTACAGAGAGCCTCCAGGCCCAGCTTCGCCACCCTTACGCACTTTGCCACCTTACCGAGATCCACCGCCACCAAATTTAAACAGTCCTGGAAGATCACAATTTGTACATGGCAGTGGAAGTCCTCATGTGCACAAAGATGATCAACCATCATCTAGTAATTCCATGAAATTGAAAAGGAATCTTATCCAGGTTTTGTTGCTACAAATATGTTTGATATAATAATTTATAGGATTGTGTGCAATTTATAATATATGTTATAGGAATTTCAAGATACAAAAGTGCCTACACAATCTGTTAATCCACTTTCTGTCACGACACAAAATATGGCAACTGTCGCTTATACTCAACGATATGTTGAACTTATAAGACTAGTCAATAAGCAACGGGATACTATTAATGCTCAACAAGCTGATCTAACAAAAGTAAGTATCTTTTTTGATAGTTTGACTTAATATAATTACCGAAGAATATTTCATATTTTTTTCTAAATATTGACTTTCTTAAGATTGATTCGATTAATTTATTTGCAAAATATGCAATAAACTATAATTTATTGATTTTAGTTTGATGCAGAAATATTGTATTGGGAAACAAAGAGTAGAGAACAAATGCATCAAATGGATTATATTTCCCAAGAAATGAATCGCATTGAGTCTACTGGTCGAATAATTGAGGAACAAGTAACTTTTATCTATTTTTTTCTTTAATTACCATGTATTATTATACATTAATATTAGTAACGAATTATTAATTATTATTTATCTTGATTAGTTGAAAGAATTGGCTCATGTAGAAGAAGAAAGTGAAATAGTTAGGCAGCAGGAAAAAACACTGAAGTCAGAAATAACATTGCTTAGATCAAAACTTGCCAATTGCGAAACGGAACTTCTTCAATGTAAAAACAAGATAAGGTAAATGCAAGCATAATTTTATTTATAGAATTGTAAAAATGATTTGTTATTCCTTCAAATATTCTTTAATATATTATAACATAAGAAATTGCATTGCGTTAAATTAAAATGTGAATTATAACAGGCTAGTTATGGAAGAACTTGCAATGGAACAACACAATATAAGTCGTGAAACAGATGAGCGGCAAATTATGGAACGAAAAATAATCAGCGAAGTGGAACATTTGCAAAATGAGGTGGAACAAGCCAAACGCGCAACTGAATTAGCTTCACAACATGCAGAATCATTAAAATTAGAAGTAGTTAATCTGGAATCGGCGATCGTTGAGAAGAAATTGCAAGTAGAGAGATTGGTAGCCGACATGAAAGAAGCAAATCTACAAAGTTTAGCTGTTGCATGCTCAGATGAACAAGTCAAATCTTTATTAGAAGGTCATTATATTTATATCATATCATATTTATGTCATGTGTACATGTATATGTTATTAAGTTTCTGTTTCGTATATAAAATGTTTAATAAATAAAATCACTTAATCATTAGGTGCCCATAAACCTGGGAGTACACGTAAAATGATAGGATCACCAAGGCAATTGGAAACTGCAGTGCCCACAAGTAAGAATCCACATGGTGTGTGGGTATAAAAACCAATCCAATATACCTGATAATACTGTCGTATATGTGAGAAAGCATATCAAAGAATATACGTTAAAATATTTGTATGTTTATATTATTTAAAGTACGTGAAGTACTTAATTTTTCTACATATCTTTTATGCATTTATTTCAGTAATATTTCAACTATCTATATTATGTGTCATTGATAAGTTTTTATCTTTATGTATATATTATATATATATCTATATCTTAATCTATCTCATTTATTCACAAAATATTAGTGAAAGTATTAAGTATGTAAATTGTTACATGAATCACTCATATTTTTGAGAATATTTAATATATTTTACATTTTCATTTTTACACATGATTATTTAAAAAAAGAAAACGATTTTGCTTTTCAATATTATATGTATTTGTTAACAAATTTTCTTTTTATGATCAAATATAGCTTTCCAAATGTATAGATATAATTCCAATTTATATAGGAGATAGTTGAGTCTAAAAATCAAAATTATTAATATGCTCTATTAATTATATTATGTACTTATTACATTGATACTTTATAAATAGCTATTTTGTATTGTTTATAACATTATGAAATATTTTGCCATAATAGATTTAATTATGGTTTTGTATTTTTTTAGGTTAACCACAAACATTAATAGTAATTAGTATAATATAATTATATGATATTTTTAATATTTTCCATGAATTATTGATGCCATGTTAACCGTGAAATTAAAATAGCTTAAGAAGTCTACATTAAAATTTATTAATCAAATCATGCTTAAAATTGTAAACGAATTTGTTTGAAAATTTTTTAAATTCAAGTTTAGCAATTCATAACTTTGTTTAATATACGATGTTGGATATAAAATATATAATTTAAAAAAAATGTTTTGATACAATTCAATAATCTTGCCATTCTGCGGTTTTCACATAGCATCGACAAAATATATTTTATAAATATATATAATTTTTTATACATAAATCTCAAGTATTTTTATGAAACATTGATATTTTTATTAAGAACACATTTATTTTGTATATCTATAATTATATCATTATCATTAAAAATGTTGAAGTTTATGCTACTTATAGTATTGAAAAAGACATTATAATTAATGATTACAATATGCATATTTCAACACAATAACTGTGCAATAATTGATCTTTGTCTAAAAAATAACAATGTATTCTGTACATATAATTTATGCGTTCTATAATATTATTGTTCTGATAAAAACAGTCCTAATTTAATTAAAAATCCTTGATTAAATTTTTCTGGTTAAATAAATGTCTTGCACATTTTATGAATTATTGTTAAAATTGATATTTTTCATTCTAAAAATCTTTTTTTATTTCTTTCATTTCAAATTATTTTTTTTCTTAGGGTCAGCCTTTCTTCGCAGAAAGGCTGATTTATAATCTTAAGATAGTGTCTTATGATTTAAGAGGATCCTAAAACTTTCTGTTTTACTGATTAAATCATGCAATTTTTGAATAGCAAACAATTTTTTCCTTTTTTTACCATTTCGAATCCTTTTTCAAGATTAAAGTATACGCATTAATACGTATTTTGAAAGTGGAGTATGTCCAGAACGATCAAAAATTTCAAAATTGATATATTTTTTACCACTTGTTAGTGTAACATATTCTTATATGCATTGACTTATGCATTCCCATATTGGATTCCTCTGCTTCTATCGCTATCGCTATTTCTATCACTATCGCTGTTGCCTTCGCATTATGTTTAAGACTTAAGACATAAATTATAAGATAGTTCTTGTGCATTATTAAAGATATAATGCTACTTGCCGTATATTTTATGTTCAAAGTTGATATATTTTGTGGAAAAAATTTAAAAAATACAGATTTCTTTATCCATTTTACCTTCAACGTTGATCGCCACACTGAGATAAAAATGGATAAAGAAATCTGTAATTTTTTATTTTTTCCTATTTTGGTTGGACACAAAATAAACCAGTGACAAGTACATTAATATGTACATTTCATGGAAATTTTGCTGTAAAACTACGAAAAAATTCGACAGGAACAAAAATTTAAAAAACATTAGTTTTATCGGTAATACAGATGGCTCCAGCATTCGCTTCGATTGTTTGAGCAAAATCCATTACGTAAGAATAGACAGATAAACTTCAAAGCAGTGAAAATCCATATATTTATTACTTATAAAGTAATGACTTTGCTATGACTGCACTTTTATTAGCAGAAAAATTTACATTGCTATAGATTTAGAGTGGTCCTCTCTTAATTAATATGAAATTCATTATACTAATAACAAAAAATTCAAAATGTATAAGCTTCTTTAAATTGTATATAATATTATTGAGTTACCCTTCTTCCTTATAATAAATATCAAATAAGAGTAACAGACAATCTTATACATATTAGAATTAATTATACAATTAATTATACAAGTGAAAAAGTGTCTGGATTAGATTAATTATATTACTTTATTTGGTATAGACATCAACGAGATACTATTAAGATCATCAGCCCTGGGTATGGATCATATAACTTTTGCTTTAGAGCGGAAACTTGAAAAGTGAATTTTTTTATGTATATATGCATGTATGTACATATGCAATTACCCACATCGTACAAAAAATTTCCACTTTTCACATTTCCGCTCTAGAGAAGAAGTTATTATAATTAATACTTTGGGCATTTTTGTAACATATCAATAGGGCCCCGGGGGCCCGAAGATAATTGAAGAACGATGATATTACCGACAACTAATAAAAATGTATGATTATTAACATAAATTTGATGATTTATTATTAAATTCATGATTTTTTTATTATGTAAATATATACTATATAAATAAATACTTTTAATATCTTGTATATTGCTGAAAAACTATAATTTTTTTCTCTGCATCTTTATCATTTCGTTGATAATTTATAAACTCGAATGATAACATTAAAATCACAAGTTTATAGCGATTTCGGCTGAGACACATCCACTGCACATTTGCATCGGTGCAACTGGTGTGTTTGATTGATTGAATGGTGCAATTTTCCTTGCCAGTGTCGTATGTTCGTCTGGACTTGATACATCGCAAGTGTACACAAAGTGGTCTCGACAAATTTGTTGGAGCCAGTTGGTGTAATTGTTGGACTTGGTGCTTTTATGAGAAAAGCAGCGTGTATGTGATCACGTAGTATTAATTTTGTCATTAGTATCTGATTTCGGGTTCACTTGATGCTACAAACGTTTCGAAACTTTTACTTAATCAATTAAAAAAAAGAATTTTACCTGACCAATCAAAAAATGCTTCGAAACATTCGTAGCAGCAAGTAGACCGTAGCCAGATATAGCCTTCATTTGAAAATTGATGTCTAATCTGTAGCGTCAATTTTGATTTTATGGGTGATTTATATGTACTCATGAAATTTTTGACATCATCAAACGATGACGAATTAATATTGACAGAACATAAAAAAAGGCAGAGCGAAAATAAAAAATTGAAGAAATCGTGCGAAAACTGTCCGAAACAATGAGTTTTGCAAGTTAAATTAAAACTAACATAGTAATATAATATTTAATATTATAATATATTATTATAATATTTAATATTTATGTTTAATATTTAATATTTATGTTTTTATTATGTATTACATTATACTTACTTGTACTGTTCGAGAAAGCCATCGTAATAAAATCGGGGTAAACGAGGCCGTTTGTATCTCAAAAAAGCACAAAGAAGAAAGTGAAAATTAGAGAGCTTCACAGGAAGAGAATGACAAACATTATATAATTCGTCTTCTTTGATTGAGTACGAGTAAAGTTCCAAAGGCATTGAAGAGATTAGAGAAAACTGGTCATTCCATGACGTCCTGATTGGACCGCCGATAAAATTGGTGGGGGTGGTGGAGAGTTTCTATAGCTCGTTTTTGCTAAATTCTCAGCAAACGAGAATGGATTGAAATGGATTGAAATGGATTTAGAAATATTGATTCACAAATGTTAAAATGAATGCTTTTCAATTCTGAATGCATTTTTATTCATTTATAGGAATTGCATGAAGCATATCTCTATGCCTTTTAATCTAAAAATAATATTAGTTTTTTCTGTGTTTAATTGTGAATACTGTTCAATTCAAAATTTTGAATAGGAAATGCAGTTTTTCAATCCAATTGCATCTAATTGAATTCAATTGAATTCAATTAAATCCAAAAAAAAGTATTTGCATTTAAAATACGCATTCGGATAGAAAAAATTTCAATCTATTTTAATTCATTCTCGTTTGTTGGATTATTCTGTTTTTTCTGATTTTTAAAATTAGAAAAATGGGCATTAATGTCCGTTTCCATCAACGTAGATTAAGTTTATTCTTCCTCTTTTTCTAACTCTTTAGAACTAGAAAAAGACGAAAAGTAAAATGAACCGAGAAAAAAATTAATCTACATTGGTAAAATGGGCATAAGTGAAATATACATCACGCGCATGTAAGATGAATATTTCTGATCCACAGTTTGTAGCACGATTACATGAACTAATAGCGATTTCTAAAAACATCAACATGCACAGGTGCATATCAAGACTGTTATGTACTATTAATACCTACCACCGCGGTAGTGTATGTTTCGTCAGATGAGATTCATGAAATGTGAACCTTATTACCGATCTATAATACTGATTGCGTACAGTATCATGGTCACAAGCGTTCAGTATTTGAAGAATAATTTTGTCATTTTCGACTGTTTGCATCATTCACGATTTTCAAGAAATCTATCTGATTTGAGATGATCGATTTTCACAGAAAGCCTCATAGGAAGAGAATGGCAAATTACACATGATTGCATCACGTCCAATCAGGACATCACGGGATGACCAGTTTTCTCCAATCTTTTCCATGCTTTTGGAGCTATGATGCCCATACCCAATCTAATTTTCATTTTCTTCTTTGTGCTTTTTTGGAATACAAAGCCACGTTTATCCCGATTTTATTGCGATGGCGCAATAAATATTTTATTCCTTTTCGAGTAGTACGAATAAATATAAATGTAAATACGTAATAAAAACATAAATATTAAATATTAAACATAAATATTAAATATTATAATAATATATTATAATATTAAATATTATATTACTATGTTAGTTTTAATTTAACTTGCAAAACTCATTGTTTCGGACAGTTTTCGCACGATTTCTTCAATTTTTTATTTTCGCTCTGCCTTTTTTTATGTTCTGTCAATATTAATTCGTCATCGTTTGATGATGTCAAAAATTTCATGAGTACATATAAATCACTCATAAAATCAAAATTGACGATACAGGTTGGATATCAATTTTCAAATGAGGATTATGCCTGGCTACAGTCCACTTGCTGCTACGAATGTTTCGAAACATTTTTTGATTAGTTAGGTAAAGTTCTTTTTTTCTTTCAATTGGTCAAATAAAAGTTTCGAAGCGTAGCATCGAAGTTTGTAGCATCAAGTGAACCGCACCGAAATCAGACATTGACGACAAAATCAATACGTGATCACACACTGCTTTTCAGCGTCTCATGAAAACACTAAATCCAACAATTACACTAACTGGCTCTAACAAATTTGTCGAGGCCACTTTGTGTACACTTGTGCGGTGTACCGAGAGATGAACATGCGACACTGGCATTAGCCATTCAACCAGTCGAACATACTAATTGCACCGACATCCGAAATGTGCAGTCGGTGCGTCCCAGCCGAAGTCATTGTGAATGCAAAAACGAAATGGAAATTATCAGATACATATTTTATTAACAGTACAATAATATATATTGGGGATTGATATATATTGACGATTTAATCTGTTTTTAATACATTTTTACGGCAATTGTGTATGACACAGCTTTATGTGCATTAGTGTAACCCAGCCGAAATATAAATAAATTATTACAGGCACCGAAACCGGAAAAGGAAAGTACAATAATAAACTTGAAAATGATTACAAAATTTGAAATTAGAACCATAAATGAGAAACATAAGAAAATATGCTTTATCTATATATATATGCCTTTATTTATAAATATGCCTTTATTTATCATTCATTATTCATTTATAACTATAATGACAAAAATTAACATATGCTATATATTGATTTATATCTATATTTTATTACATTTTCTTAATGAATTCTGTAACAATATTCTGTCTTTAATAATAAAGATAGAACATAGTTTCAGAATATATATGCATATAAATCAATATGTTGCATATATTATTTTTATTTGCCATTATAGTAGTATGAATAATACTAGGAAAATATTCGTTTATATATTATTTTGTATACATATATTTTGTAACTAATATTCTGCTTTTAATAATAAAGAAAGTATATTGCTACAGAATGTACATATTATAAAATAACATATAAATGAATACTAATTAATGTTTCCATATATAGTATTATTGATTTATATTACCACAATATTATTCATTTATATATTATTTAGAGATTTTCAATTTCGTTTTTCAATTCTAATTTTTATAGATTTAACGTAGATAATACGATGTTCGAATTTAATTTGATTTTGTCTATTTCAATGCTTTTTAATTTAAATACGAACGTTCTTATCAGCGTTGCTAAAATAACTTTCGTAGACATCATTGCGTATTTCGAACCTGCAAATTTGCCAATTATCAATATATTTGCTAATTATAAATTCATCAATTTTATCACGATAAATTATAATTTATTCATACTTACCCATGCAATTTCTTGGTCCGTCACTAAAAGGCATGTAATAATATGGCAAACAATTTCTTTTTTCTGGAAGAAATCCGGGTTAAACATCAACATTGGATTCGGCCAATATTTTTCATTCCGGTGCATTCATTTGTATAACTACTATAAGAACATCTGCACCTTTTGGTAAAACAAATTCTCCTGAAATGTACGTTTTTTATATCATTTCTTGATATATATAAATGTACATATTAGGTATGGGAAAAAGTTCGTGGCGTTTTTCCCATTAGATGTAACGGGAAAAATGCCACGAACTTTTTCCCATCTAATACTTACGAGGGTCATTTGATAAAAAGTTGTACGCGAAGATGTACGAAAATGGCTAGTTGACTGGTTTGGCTCAAAAGAACAACAATTTTTTTGGCGTGGCATGCACAAATTGTCAAACAAGTGGAAAAAATAGCTACCGATGGGCAATATTTCAAACAAAATATTTTTTATCATTTTCATGCAATAAACGTGTATTTTCTATAAAAAAAATTCCGGTTTCATATTTACATATCTGGTAGTTGTCACAAAAATGAAAAAAAAAACGAAAAATGAATTCACGCGAATTAGGCTCAAATTTGGGAATAGGAAAAAATTGCATGGGGCCAAATCCACAAAATAAGATGGATGAAGAATCGATTCAAAGCCCAATTCGTGTATACTGCACGGAATTTTTTTTTTTCATTTTTTGCAATTGCTAAATCATTTCCTTGAAACGACTGCGAATGTGATAAATGTTATTTCTGGCTGAAATTTGACCTGAAGAATAAAACTTTTTCAGTTACACGTTATTAAATAGATTGTGACACTATTTCATAGAAATTTACTAAACTTTATCAAACAATCCTCGTAATATACAAAAGATACATTTTTTGTAATATATAGGGTGTCCCACAATTCGTGATCGAACTTTTAAAACATATTCCTGACTTAAAAGTAAGACAAAAATCAAAATGTCCTAATATCAAAATGTCAAGGCTGTAATAGTTTTAAATTAATAGCAATTAAAATTATATAACTAATCACAGACATTTCGCGCGCTCAGAGATGGTACAACTGGTCACAGAAAAGTTGCTACACTTTTTTTTTGATGAACTTCGGAATATATAATTAGTTCTTATTTATCCATATTTATGTATCCATGAGTATTTATGTACCAAGAATCAAACACTCGGTGAGCAAGCTATATCTCGAAACTCGAAGAAAAAGTTGCAACCTTTCTGTGATCGGCTGTGCATCACACAAGCGGATGTTCGTCTATGTAATATATTCACCTCATGTGAGATTGAAGTAATAACGTACGTACACAATAATATTTAAAATAAATACTTCACTAATCATGTTTAAATATAGAAAATAATTATATATGTAACGTATATAATATAAAAATATTACAGGATATTAAAAATAATGAATATGTAAAACGAATTATTTTAAATATGTATAACAAATTAATTTAAAAACTATTATAGCAGCTTGAAATTTTGATATTAAGATTTTTGTCTTATTATTTTTAAACTAGGAATATACAGTTATTAAAACTTTAATCACGAGTTGTGGGACACTCTGTATAATACAAATAAAGTTTGTATGTTTGGCAAATTTAAATTGTTTTACTGTTTTATGTGGTCAATAGATATTTTCTTAGTTATATATATTTCTCATTTATGTAATATTCAACTATAAATGTGTACAAATTTCTTTCTTTTTATTATATTACATGACAGACTGATAAGAAGGAACAATCTATTGAAATGAGATTTGAACATTTAGGCCGGTATTCATAGTTAGTTCTTATATTCAAGATCGTCTTAAGTTTAGTCTTGAGATGTTACGAACCAATCAGAGGATCATTGGCGTCTTAAGACATTATTTAAGACGGGACTCTAAATAAGAACCAAATATAAATACCGCCATAGTTTGTAAAGTTTTAATAGCGCTTGTTTTATATTGTATGAATAAACTCTATCAGTTTATAGGGCCACGCTCACAATGCTTTTTGTCAAATGTTAAACGAAGACAAATGATTTTTAATGAGTGTTGTTAGCATGAATCGGGCTAGAAGTATTATTTATATTAACCATATACGAACAACTCTCGTAACAACGCTTGTAATATACAGGTAAAAGAATAGATTAAATTGAAAATCTCAATTTGAGACAGCAGTGATGAGTTCACCTTAACAATGAAAATGTATGTCCTGAAACACAATAATATATAATAGGTGTAGTGAACTTTTAATCATAAGATATTGATAAATCATAATCGAATATGATGAGAATAATCGGCTATGATTTATTGCTGCTTAAGATTCACTGTATATCTATACCTATTGTATTTCAAGATTAATGCTGTTCAACAAAAAATGCACAAGAACAAAAATAATAATCATTTCCGATACATAATTTTTTATGTACTAAATGCTATTCTGTTTATTGAATTGTTCTATCATGTCATAATTTTAAGAAATTTGCAATTAAAGATACAAAAAAGATGCACTATTCCAATGAATACAAAGTTACATGCAACGTATCTATTAGTTATAATTTCCCACTCAACAAAATAACCATAATATAACACGTTTATTATATTACAGTTATATTGTTGAGTGAAATTACAACTACAAATACGTTACATATAACTTGTGTTAGGATTTTAGTGTACCTTGAAGGAACCCTAAGGTCGGAATCAGACTATGTATTGAAGAATAAGATTAAAGATTGAAGTTTGAAATTTTCAAACAGAATCAGAATGTTCAGTATTCAGAATGTTCAGTATAACAGTCCACATGATTTTTCAGACACTTCCGACAATTTAAAAAAAGTTGAAAAGTGAATATTTATTCGTTTTATACAGGCTACAACATGCGATAAAAGATTTAAAAAAATTTTTTTTTCATGATAAAATCAAATAAAATCATTAATATGTTCTCTACTAGTCAGTTGTAAGTACTACTGTTATAAATTTACTGCAAATTTAATATTAAATATCAATGAAATCAATAAAAGTAATATTTCGGTAGTGATTTGAATTCGTCTTGATTTGATTTGTTGAAAACTCTTACAATATTATGGAAAAAAATGATATGCTATTTAAAAAAGTTAAGATGATTTTGATTTGTTTATGAAAAAAAATTTTGTTTTAGTTTTTTATCACATGTTGTAACCTGTATAAAACAGATAAATATTCACCTTTCAACTTTTTTTTTAACTATCGGAAATGTCTGAAAATCGTACGGATTATTACACTAAATATGTAATCAGAATTAAAATAAAATAAATTGGGGTCGAGTTTTCCACACTAAACTTAAAAAAAGTTTATATGAACATATGTCCGCAAATCCACTGTTACTGACAAGGAAACTCACATGTTAAGTAAGTATTCATGGATTTTGATCAGTTTTTTGTGTGGTTATTCTGGGTCAAAGTATAATCTCTGTAAAGTAATAAATTATATTCCTACGTTTTTTTTTTCGAAAAAATCGTGATTTTAAGTCACGGATTGCTTTCACAAGCCTCTTCGTTTAAACGTAAATAAAATATTTTAAAATTAGAAAAATATAGCTTCGGCCTCCCCAGTACAGAGGAGGTGGGAGTCGCTTCTGTATAGCTTCGATATAGCTCAAAATGTTTAAGTATTATGCTGATTGCTAGCCGCCGTAGTCTCCCGGTCCAATGACAAGATATAGGACAGTCGATTTTTAAAAATTCACGTGACTGTTAAAATTTATGTGATTAAGACCCTGTTGCATCAACATTATTTTGATTTTAAGTGAGACTTGAATCTCTATCTGTCTTTTTTTAAAGTCAAAAGAGAGGGAGAGACACAGAGAATTTTAAAGCTTAAAGTCAATGTAATGTTGGTGCAACCAGGCCAAAGGCTGGGTTGTTTCACCTTTCGGTAAACTTCAGCTTACTACCTAATTGTCTTACTCTCTTATTCTTACTCTTTTATTCTTTTGTTTGTCCATTAAGATTAATAAATTACCGCAGTTTATCTAAAGATGAAATAATCGGCCCTAAAAATAAAAAACTATACTAATTTTATGTTTTATTATTATAGTTTCGTAAATATATATATATATACACACACACACATATAAACACACACACACACACACACACACACACACACACACACACACACACACAC
>NW_017259561.1:1196722-1213246 GCF_001594045.1 Atta colombica
CACACACACACACACACACACACACACACACACACACACACACACACACACACATATATAACTTAATAATACTCGATTTTTATTTAAAACTGTAATTTTAATGTTGCCATCTGAATTTGAATATTAAAATAATAAAGATGATAACTGCAAAAGAGAAATTATAATTATTCGGCAATATATAACATATTATAACATTAAAAATACGCGTATTTCTTGATATAATATTTATATTTAAAATAATCATGAATTTAATAAGTATTATTGAAATGTTTATATTATTAAACGCAAATTTTTGTTAATTGTCAAATCCATGTTTTTTCATTAATCTCAAAAAAACCTTTTCCCCAACCTAATATTTAGGAGATGTAAAGGTAATAATAATTATACTTGTGTCTTTCAAGGAATTCATTCTTGATCGTATTCTGAAACGATTTTGATTTAATAAAAATTTGTTGTAATTTTCATGTTACAAAAAAAAATAGTTAATAAGTTTAGTTTCATGAGCCTAAAATACAAAAGTTTAGATAGGGGCGGTGCGATCACCGTTATATGCGAGTATTTATATGTGAGGAGATCTACAATAAGTGTTTTAAGCCTTAAGCCATAAGAAATTGACCGATTTACTGAAATGCTAGGAGAATTAATTCTTTCTTATAGTTTAAGGCTTAAAGACTTATTGTAGATCCGGGCTAAGACACCTATTAGAATCATCGATATATATACTATTAAACCGAACATAGCACTGAAACCATCTTGACCAAGAAAGAGATAGAACAATGTTTGGATAGTAGAGATTGAATTATATAATCGAAAGTCCTGAGACATTAAAAAAAATGTTTCTTAAAATCCTTTAAGGAAAACTGTAAGATATTTATCACGTTTATAAGTAATAAAAATTTAACGATAATTGTTGATCTAACTTCTCACATACTGCACATAATTGTAAACGTTAATTTTACTTACACTGAGAAAAAAATATTTAATTTAATAAATAAGTTAATTTTAATAAATATTTAGTTCAATACTGCCAACTAAACATTTACTTACAGTAAGTAAATATCTGTTCAACAAAAAAAATTTGTTGATTGTTAAATCAAATTAACATTTCTTCTATCAAATAAATATATCTTTATTTAATAAATATTTAGTTAGTAGTATTCAATTAAATATTTATTAAAATTGATTATATTTTTTTTCAGTGGTACGAATGTGTTGATACATCTGTGCTCAGAGTGTTAGTTTTATATAAAACACATAAAAATCATATTTTTTAATTTTATTTTGTCTAATATAATATAAATATGTAATTCTGATTTTAATTTGCACCGTATTTACTGCGTTAGTACTAGTTGTAATATCTCTGTGATGGCTTCTGATTTAAAAAAATACACTACTGTCCTCCCACTCTTGAAACATAATTCGACTAATAGGACAAGAAATAGAATTCCGTATCCAAACATTTACTCAGGTAAGTATTCATGATGTCGCTCATATTCAGCGACAAACAAATCACACACATAATTTCATACGCTAACTTCGAATGTCGCTCATATTAATGGATTAGCAGCGATAAATTTTTGAACAGTAATTATATTAATTGTCATGTGTGCATATAAAGTGCTAAATAAGTCCAAAATGTCATATCAAAATTACGATTGGACCTCTCAAGTTGTAATGAAATGATTGTGCACAATTTGGAGACACGGTAGTGGCTCGGTGCTAAGCATGACGCGAGACATTGAATATTAAAAATAACGCGAAACTACGGTAATAAATAGACTAATAGCATCTATATGCATTATTGTACAAATTTAAAAAGAAAATATAAGAAAAGAGATTTTAGGTTGATTCTTTATTTAAAAGAAGACAAATATAGATTTAAAAAAAAATTATTAAAATTATCACGAATAATCGGTTATATGCTTTCATACACATGAATCGAAATGCTCTTTTTGTCTATGATCATTTCATGTATGTATAACAATATGTACAACAGCCATCTGAAAATTTCATGAAATTATCGCAAATAATAAAAAATAATATAATAATTAATACAATAATAATAATAAATAATAATAATAATTTAATAATATAGTAATTAAATTAGTAATGTATTGAGCGATCATAAAGAAAAGTCTGTATAAATAATATAGGAAATAAAAATAGAAATAATCAAAGTTAAACGAGGTAAAGTCGCACGCAACAAATTTTATTGATAAGAAATTTGTATTTATTTATTTATTTATTGTGATAATTATATAAACTTAGAATATGTGCAGCACCACGAAATTTGATAAAAATACTCATTCGACACGTTTTCATTCTAGATGAAAAAATCTGGCAAAAAAACGTGATGGAATGCTTCATAAAATAAGTTATATGTCATTTTAAATTATATTAAATGTAGAGTTGGACTATATTCGAAAACATTACCCGAATGCTCCCATGTATCATTTTATTCTGTAACTGGATAATAAGATAATACACCATTCGGATGATGTTTACATTACGCAGCTCTAATAATTATAATTTAGATAAAGAAAACTCGTTTTCTTAACCTGAAGACGCTTAAGATTATCTCTCTTCTCTCTTTACAGATTGTCTCACTTTTCTACATTCTCTCATTTCGAATGGAAATGTATCAAATGAATTTATTTTTATCAAGTTTTGCGATGACATCCATACTCTAAAGCTACACTCTAAAAAGTCCTCTCCGAGAAAAATTTTACTCGAAATATTAGTAGTATAGGTACATACGTTACATATCCTCTATATTTTGAAAATTTTCCTCGGAAAGGATGTTTTGGAATATAGCTTAAGTAAATATCTTTATTATATTTACATCCTGCTGTTCCATATTTAAATCTTTGTGTAAGAGCGAAAGTGTGTCGCTAAAAGATGGATTAATCCAATTCAATAGTGTCGCTGGCGATAAGAAAGTCAAATTGAGAAAGAATTCAGTCACGTGATCATTTATCGCTGTGACAAGCGACGCCATGAAATTGTATCTTCTTTCTAGGTCCATCAAGACACCAAAGAGATTTCGCCGCATACTTCGTCCAATATTATATGTCGATGATTAGAATCAACAGTATCACACGACAATACATACATGCGTCCCAAAACTTGACTCTGTCAACTCCGAATATCTTTTATCCTTGTTGAATATTTGGTGAACAGCAAGGAGATAAAAGTAATGAGTTAAATAGTTAACGTTACTAAAAAAAAATGTAATGCATTACTCATAAGGAAATAAAACACCGTTACTTATTCATTACTGAAAAACAGTAATTATAACGGTAACGGTTACAAATAACATGTTACTTGCCAATCCTACAGTAACATAATCAATATTATAGCTTCAAATTCAACAATGTAACTTACAACGTGTATTATATTCAAGAATGGGCAAAATCATTAAAGTATTTGAAATACAAAATATAAAATACAAACTATATTTCAAATATAAATATATGAAAAATGTCCAATCCTGATTATATTAATATTGTTAGAAGAATGAAATTATAACATTGATGTTATTGTTAGAATTGATTGTCTGTGAGTTGCATTTTGCTGTGAAATTTGACACTGATCAAATGATTACAAACTGTTTGTATTTGTTAACTGTGTGTATTTATATAACTGAACCGCTTAGAATAAAATTACATACCTTATAGCTATTTTCAACCACTCATCTATTAAATTCCTTTCCGTCTTGACACCCATGGTATCTTTACACATAGTAACATATAAAAGAAACTTTTGAATTAATATGATGACTATATAGAGTTTTTTAGAAACAAAAATAATTACTCATTTGTCAACTAAATTCGGAAAAAGTTATTCGGAAAATCGAAAATTTATTATAATTCCTGAAAGTAAAAATGTCGATGATTAGAATCAACAGTATCACGACAATACATATAGGGATGCGTCCCAAAACTTGACTCTGTCAACTCCGAATATCTTTTATCCTTGTTGAATATCTGGTAAAAGCAAGAATAAAAGTAATGAGTTAAATAATTACCGTTACTAAAAAAAATGTAAAATGTTTTTTTTAAGATTTGTAAATATTTGTATACTTGATCTCTCTTGACTTGTCTCTAAAATAAAATTAATTACACATTTATGTATTGAAAAATATGTAGTAAATGTATGCGTGCGTGCGCGCGCGCGCGCGCGCGCGCGCGTGTGTGTGTGTGTGTGTGTGTGTATGGAAAGAGAATGTGATTATTTAATTTATACAATTCATAATAATTAAATTCAATCAATATATGAATATTAATTGAGTTTATGAATATTGATGCGGGTTTATGTATATTGATACATATTGATGCATGAAAAATTTTTTACCGGGTTCGTACTCGTTTTCCAACAATGTACGAAGTCATCTGAAGAAGACCGAGTGAACCAAAATAGAGAATCAATCAGAAGTTGCACTTTCGTCAAACTTTGATTATAGGATTTCTAGGGCGGGAATTCATAGTCCATCCTTAATCTCAAGACAATCTCAAGTAATATCTTAAGATGCTAATACAATTCTCTAATTAGTCCATGACATCTCAAGCATTAGACCATCTCGAATATTGAGCAACGTTTACAGATTTCGCTCTAGATGAACTTCAACTTTCGCGTCCTACGTCCTACGTATTGTGGTCTGCGACCTATTACATTCTGAAATACGTTTCACTGACGCAAAGTCTATATAAAAGTGGTTGTAAAATCTTAAGTCGTAAAACACTGACCAATCATAGTTGATTATTCTTTTCATAGTGAACTGATTGATTAATTTTTTACTATTTCTTATTCTATCATCGCTACAACTTCTATTGTACTATTATTCTATTGTAGGCCTCGCGTTACGATTTGTGATTCGCATTTTATGTCTTAAGGTGATTCTACATTATTCGCATCGCAGCGGAAGTGTTGCGGTTCAATCAAACTATAGCTCTGATTGAACCGCAACTGTAATTGTGTAAATGCTTGCGATGCGATAATGTAGAACCAGCTTTATGTAGATCGATTGGGTTTTATTATAATTATATTGAAAGGTCTTCCATTTTTTTCGAGACATTTGCCTGGAGCAAATAAAAATGAAACACCCAGTACATTACGTGATTAAAAAATCATATTCTCTATATTTATTGCTCTTTTGCGTAATTGTGTAATTGATTTTATTTTAAAAACATATCTAAGATATCAAACTTATAAAACATTTTATATGACTATTTCCGCAATCAATAAATAGTAAATAATGATTTTTATAATTTTCTTTGGATCTAGACAAATAATAATCTTTTAGAAGATCTCACAAACAATTTCCAATTTATTTATGTAAAAAATAATAAATTTTTAATATCCTTTTTTAATTTCATATAATTTTTTTTCTTATGAATAATAAATTAATTAATAATTAAAATTAATTTTTTTTATATTGTATACAGTCTTTTGATTCTTTAAATTTTTATAATTCCAATCGTTTTTTTGTAATTGTTTTTACAAAACTATATACGTGTACATAATTTAAAAATAGAATAAATTGCATTGTCTTACCACATGCAATTTTTAAGGTACATCTGCATAAATAGTCAAAACATTCAATTTCGTTTCCACTTTGTGCAATTTTTTCTAAATCTTAAGTATTAAATCGTAAGTATTAAAGATTCTTGAACGAATGTGTTAAAATATTTCTTTATCAGGATCATACCAAATGCTGGAGCTATCATTTTTCGATTTTCAGTCCATACAGATGCTAAATTAAATATTAACAAAATAATAAAGAAAAAAAAACAAGTCTTAATTAATAATAATAAAAAATATTAAAAAATAAGCTGTTTCTCAATAGCTTCGTGGCGTAGCTTTGCAAAAGTGCAAAAAAAAATATCTTATATGAGGAGAAAAACTTATTAGGATTTATTAGAAATTAAAGTGAAATACAAAATAAAAGTAAGTGCAGTCATAATGTTCATGTTGCATTCTCTATTTTACATTGTAAAATAAATAAATAGATGATTAAAGGATAATCTTTATTGTTAACATTTCTTAAATCTATTAATTACAAATAAGTATTCTATTTGTCTAAATATATCTTACCAGAAGCTGTCACTAATCATCCCATGCCAAATATTGGTTCTAGACATTTATATACTAAACTTTTATTCAAACAATGGCGATTTTGCAAGACAGTCTACAACATTACACATTTATTAATATTTACGCATGTTTGCTTCAAGTAATTAATATATGTATGGCGAGAAAGTTGAACAATTTCACATTTTCACGGGTTGGAAGAATTACATAATCCCACAAAATCGTAAATAATTGTAGAGTTCACATGGAACTCATTTACATCATGCGTGCGTGCGTGTGTGTGTGTGTGTGTGTGTGTGTGTGTGTGTGTGTGTGTGTGTGTGTGTGTGTGTGTGTGTGTGTGTGTATTATTGATACCGACGCCGATTATCTCTCATTACCTGTGTACATCTATTGTGTAATGACGATAACCAATTGATTTCGAATAAAATTCAGCAACACATTTCATTAAATATCGCTCTAAGTCTCTACTTTCTCAACATCTTCCAATTCCTTATGCATTGGGAAAATATCAAAGAAAATGAAAAATACATAGAGAACTGCATGGATTGCAAGATCCATATGTCAAAATGATTGATAAAAGTAAAAGAGAGCCTATCTCTGTCTCTTTCCATACAATGGTGTAATGGGAGAGAGAATGAAAGGGAGATTATTGTCGACTGCATTTGTATACTATTAGATAAGGATTGCACAGTCCATTCTTTATGTCTTTGGGAAATACTTCCGATGTCATCAGTGAACCTGGTTATTCGATATCATTTCCGTTCGCAATAGTCCCAACAATGTCAAAAGCGAAATTTTTGAAATTTATCGATTATATTATCAATATTCTACGAAATAAAATTAATACATTTTGGCATATAAAATTAAAAATAATTTATAAAACTTTTGCAATTGTTAGTAATGTAAAATATAATGTAATTGTGTACAAATAACTTAAAAATATATTTAAAAAATAATACAATTGTTGTTTTATAATGTTTTAATTTTTTATATTATCATTCGATAATTTATGCGAATATCCGATTTTTCATGAGCGGTTGTGTGTGTGTGTGTGTGTGTGTGTGTGTGTGTGTGTGTGTGTGTATAGTCCTTTAAAAATGCGCGCTAGAATGATTTTTCGGTCTTGAAACTCTACTAAATTGCTGCAGTAATATCACGAATTAAATTGACTAGCAATTTGATAATTTAATGCTTTTTTTCGCATTTTAGAACAATCTTAATAATGCTGAGTGACAAATTAAAATCTATAAATAATTAATTCTTGTTATGAAAAATATTACTTCGGCCAGAAGAAAGAAAATACACAATTTTTTAAATAAGCAACTATATGTTTTCCTTCCACTATTACATTATCTCGTTATTCTGTTCATAAAAATATTAACATATGATTACAAAAAAGTTAATAGTTTACGAATTATTTAACATTTTATATCAATATATGCTAAAATAAAGTATAAAATAAAGTATAAAATATCTTTGATATAATAGATAAAATATTTCATAATTGATTTCTTTATATCACTATCTTAAGACTTTTATATGCAAAATAATATTAGAGGAATCGTATTGTGCAAAAATCATATAATTCTATTTTAAAGAGTGGAGATTTTTTAGACCTTGGTCTAAAAAAATGACCTTGAGAAAAATTTCTCATCATGATGTGCACTTTTAAATCGAACAAGTAGTATTTTCTCGTATCATCATAAAAAATAGATATATTTTAATTAATCAAGTTACAAAAAATATCTTATAAGATAGCTAAGTTGATAAATATTCATATATGACAGAATGTAAATGTTATTTTTCTACCTTTATTTAGTCCGGTTCATATATTGCGATGATTAACTTTGGGCCTATCCATATTCGGAATGGAGATGAATAAGTTTCAGCGAACTTAATGCAAACATTTAAAAAATCTGAAAAGTTTTGTTGCATATGTAGTTATAAGATTATTCGTGAAAGGAGGAGTCTCCATAAGGATCGATTTCGGACATCCTTCAGATTTTGTTCAAACATATAAAAATCTATTTCTTGAGGTCAGTGAGAGGCGAGGGGACTTACGTAAATGAAACACCCCGAACGTGAGAAGCGAGAGGACTCATATGAATCAAGTATCCCAAAAGGGATCAGAAATCTGACATATCCACATCATTAATCTTGGGTAATGCTCAATATGGGTAAAATTCCCAAATAATACATATGTCTATAAAATAAAAGATTAAAACCATAAGAGTATTGGTAGTAAATGTAGGTGACCAGTTATAAGATAACAGGTCAAATACATCCGTTTAAACTAAAATCACCTGGTTTCAATAATTCTTACAATAATAAAACGTTTCTAATTATTTAAAATGAAATTGAAATAGGCGGAAAACCGGCCTTATGGAGACTCCTATGGCAACACCATTACTCCGTTTAAGCTATAAAATCACTTTAATTAAATATAATTGACTTCAAGAAATAGAGTTTTATGTATTTGAATAAAATCTGCCGAAATCGGCCCTTATGGAAACTCCTCCTTTATTATATAATATTATTTAAATTTTTGATTATATTTAGATACACATTTTAAATTTCTAATAATAATAAAAATAATATGATATATTTTACTTGATGTTATTTTTGGCAATTACATATCTTATTTTTATAAATAGTAGGTGTTCATAATGTAAAGATATTTAATTAATTGATATTTATAAAGTATTGAATTTGATTCTGTTTCTAATCATTATAATATTGAACTGATACATTGTATAAAATTAACTGTAATAAATTTTATTCTGAAGGATCTAATTTAAAATAAATTTTTACGTTATATAATCTTTTAAATTAAACAAATCTATTACCTTTGGAATTACGTTGTAGAAAATGATACGTGCTACCAATAAATGGTAGTCTTAGATCCAGGTAACGGTTTCACAGTTCGAGAAAAAAACAAACGACAATGTTGAACAAAATAACTTATTGCGATACATATTAAACTTAGTACAATAATAATAAACAACATTCCGAAGTAACAATGAAATAGAAATACTATTTAATAATATATTCTCGTACTGCAAATGCTGCTTACTTGATGATTTTATTATGTTTTCTTCACTTAAAGCTATAATTCCCACTCGAGTATCACCCAAGTTATTCTATTCTTGTTTTTATGAATGTTAAATATGGAGAATATCCAGATGTGAATCCGAATTACGCCTGAAATAAGACAACAAATGCATCTTCATGAATAAAAAATTAAGACTATAAATTATAATTTTAAAGATTTTAGATCACAATGTATCTTTTTGTAAAAAAAACCAGTCATTTTTGTTTGATTTCTTATATTAAATTTTTTTGAAATTATGTGCAAAGTTATTTGCATTGAATGGAAAATTTTAATGCACAGGATGTGAGATAGAAAAAAATTAATCTATAAGTATAAAAAGTTGTTACGTTATATATAGTACATCGAGGTGATATCACTTATAATAGTTGAACAGATAATTAATTGATTATATATGTTGATTATATAAGAAAAGAAATAGATACTTGTCATCATATTGTTGACATCAGAGCAATAATAATGAGAGATTCGAGGCCTCCTCTGAATTGATAGATTTCCGTCTTGCCATTGTGATTGTGAGCCACGCAGCCCTGACGCTGATAACTTCTGTGTTGTGCCTATTTCTTTTAAATTTCTTACACTTTAAAGTGTATTATAGAATAGGTCGGCTATTATGGGGCCTAATATGAGATAGTGGATTTCTGCTAAACTAAGCACAAGTTTGATTCTATTATGAACTTTTTACTTTTAGTGTGAAACTTATTTAGTAGAAAATTATTAGATCATGCGAGTAATCGCTGCAAAAAAAGATTTGTGAAATTGGATGTTGGCAGAGTAAGATGAGTATCGTATTGATAAGAAAAACGTGATATAATGATATGTTTAACTGTAAAGAGATTTGATAATCGTGGAACCGCAAAGCGTGGAAGTCATAATATGAGATACTCAGGATATTCTTAGCTAATATGAGAGCATTTAAACATTTCAATTTCCCAAAGCATAATATCGAACGATATCTTAAAAATGACGATTCTATTATTGTTAAGATTTCTTACACACATACACATACATTCATATATACTCATTTAAAAATTATATAATTATTATATAACATTATATTTTTTGTTCCTACTTTTATGTAATATATAATGAAAGTATATGAAAAACATATCTTCATTTTTTCCTTAATTTCTTATAAAATATCACTTCATATAAAGAACTCTTGTATCTTATATTATAGGAATACTTTCTTTGAATAATCAAAATCAGCATTTTTTCGATAAAAAATTTCACATACAATGAAGTACATCTATTCTCGACTGTTAACTTTTGGCGATACTTAAATACATATATTTCTCACAAATTTGATTTAAAGATAAAAATTGAGGTTTCAAATTAAATAAATTACAAGCTTTTAAAAATGGTATCCCATAATAGGCGACTTCCCAATGAGAAATGATAATAGAATTGACATCGAATCGATGTCGATATCGATTTCATTGTCACTTCTCACTGAATTTACATTATAATATATTGACAATATAATTGTATCGGCTTACAGAATAAATCAAACTGATTAAAAAAGAAGCATTAAAACCTACATTTGTTCTTACAGTGATAAAATTTTTCTTTTTAACTATTTTAATAATAAATAATTTAAAACATAAACGTTTCAATCTTCCATTAGGTCATCTTGTATGTACAAATTTCAAATTTCTCTAATTCTCGCTTACAAACTAATTTGTCATAAAAACCTAATTTTCTTAACAGAATTTAATCATTATCTTTCTTCGTTGTTCAACTTCGATGATATGTCCATTATAAATCCAAGGTTATCAAAATCTTTTTGTATGAGTTTCACAATTGTCACTAGTCATGATCTTTAGATGGCACAAGAATCACAATTCCTATGCAATCATCATGACTGAGATATGTTAAAATATTTCCTATTGTAATCGGATATCGTCGGAATGGTAGAACCAAACTTTTTCAAATTAATCTTAGTTTCTTTTAAGAGAATTAATTCTATGTAATCTCATATGTGTCACTATCGGATATCGAATATGATTGGACGATAATATATTGAATTATATATTGAGTTTCTTTTAATAAATATTTAGTTCCTTATAATAAATATTTAGTACAAACAGACAATCAATTAGGATTAATTATACAATTAATTATACAAATGAAAAAATACCTAAATTAGGTTAATAATATCTCTTTATTTGATACAGATAAAAATCTTATTACAGACACCGAAACCGAAAGGGAGAATAAAATAATAAACTTGAAAATGATTAGAGAATCTAAATTAGAACTATAAATGAGAAACAATAACATAAGAGAATCTGCCTTATATTTAATTGTTAACTAATGACAAACAAAAATACATGTTAACATATGCATAATATATTGATTTATATCTATATTTTATTATATTAATCTTAATGCAATTCTGTAACAATATTCTGTTTCTTTAATAATAAAGATAGAGCATTGTTTCAGAATATACACATATAACATTGACACAGATCAATATGTTGCATATGTTATTCTTGTTTGATATTAGTAGTATGAATATTGAATAATACTATGAAAACATTAATCAGTATTCGTTCATACATTATTTTGTATACATATATTTTGTAACAATATTCTATAATAATATTCTTTTACTAATAAAGACAGAGGACCGTATTCAGAACGCGCTTACAATGATGTTAGCGCTAACATACTATACGTTATGCCTATTATAGAATTTCAAAGATAATTTTATCGATAAAAGCGTTCTAAATACCAGACAAAATAATGCTACAGAATATATGTATATATTATAAAATAATATATAAATGAATACTGATTAATGTTTCCATACTACTATGGTATCATTCATTTATGTATTATTAGAAATCCGTTTTTCAATTCTAATATTTATAGGTTCATCTATAGATAATAGTATGTCCGAAATTAATTTGATTTTCTCTATCTCAATGCTTTGATTTAATTTAAATACGAACGTTCTTATCAGCGTTGCTAAAATAACTTTCATAGACATCATTGCATATTTCAAACCTGTAAATTTGTCAATTATAAATATTTGCCAATTGTAAATTAATTTCACGATTTATAATTTATTCATATTTACCTATACAATTTCTTGGTCCGTCACTAAAAGGTATGTAATAATATGGTACACAATTTGTTTTTTCTTGAAGAAATCTATCCGGATTAAACATCAATGGATTCGGCCAATATTTTTCATTCCGATGCATTCCCATAAGTGATATAATAACATCTGCACCTTTCGGTAAAACAAATTCTCCTAAAACATATTTTTTAATATAATTTTTTAATACATTCAAACGTACATTTTTTTAAGGTTCTTGTTCGCTCACCACTATTATCTCAGATTGTGACGTCAGAAGCAAAAAAATATACAATGAAGATTTGTGAAAATTATATTTGCATGAAAAAACATTTTTTCATAAAGTAAAATATACAATCTATAAAATAGAAAAGCAACTAATAAAGAAAATAGGACTAATAGAAATCGGCGCTATAAGTATTGCGCTTCTCAATTTTAACATATCTAAATATTTAATTTTAAGGCATATTTAACATTAAATTAAAATAACTGATATATTTCGGCTTTCTAGCCTTCATCAATGTAAAAAACACGTTGTTATAAATATAATATAAAACAGATATAACGGTCGTCGATAAATAAATCGGTTAATCAGATTCATGTCTAGAAGCAGGATTCTCTATTGTCTTACCGATGTCGCTCTAATTAACGATATAGAGATGTTTAGTGATAAGATCATCCCATTACAGGATATGTATTGATGTAACATAATCCGATGAACAATCTGCGCGTCAATCGCTCGAGTTCACAAAAGAAGCATATCAATTATTAATAATTTATCGGTGATAAGATGTGTATCAGAATCATAAGTTTAATAAATTTCTATGAGAAATAATATTCAATACATTAGACGTCATAATCCATTTGCCGTGACGCACAGAAAGTTTCAATCTTTAAACCTCTATAGGTCAAATTTTCGCCAGAAATGATATTGTTTACGTTTGTTTAGTAATTGTTTGAAGCACACAATTTAACAGTTGTCATAAAAATGAAAAAAAAACGAATTCCGTACAGTTTACACGAATTAGATTCAAATTTGGAAATAGAAAGAAATCGCACGGAGTTAAATCCAGAGAATAAAATGGATGAGGAATCAATTCGAAATCCAATACGAAATTTGAATATTATTTAGTTTGATAACGCCATCGTTTTGTGTTTTAAGAACAAACTCTATTAGTTAACTAGGAATATTACTTGTCAATCATATATACATGTACTGTAACTTGACAACGCTCATATGCAAATGGAACAGATTAAATTGAAAAAAATCTCAATTTGAGATTTTTTTCTCGCGGTAGTAAGTTCGCAGATACCTTAACATATATAAATTCCGAAATATAATATAGGTGTAGTAAACTCCGAGTAAACGAGAATGGATTGAAATGAATGTAAAAATTGCAATTCATTTTAATTTAATTCATCCGCTTTCACGCTTTACCCAGTGAGAAATGACAATGGAATCAACATCGAATTGATATCGATTTGATGTCGAAATTATCAAATTGATGTCGAATTGACGTCGATTTGATTCCATTGTCATTTCTTACTGGGTAGAGCCTAGAATTGAATTAAAATAAATTGAAATAAATTAAATAAATTGAAATAAATTAATATCTGAAGGCATAAATTCTCTTTATGAAGTGGATAAAATAAAATAACTTAAAAATAAATTTTCTGTAAATATTCTTTTGATTTTACAATAACATGTATAATTCCTTCTTTATAAATATAATAGTGTTTTCATATTCATTTCAATCGAAATAGGAACATTCCTATTCAATACTGTACTTAGATATAAATTCAGAATTTACATATTTCCGTCATAACTTTTTTTATTTGAACAAAAGTGTGTATTTTCATAATTTTGAACTGTGATGTATTCATAGCTAACAAATTATGTTGAAATTTTTTTATTGAAGTGAATTCAAATGAGACAGTTCTTATTCATAATTTTAAACTGGGATGTATTCATGTCTAACATATTTACGACATAAGTATTTTTGGATTCAAATATAGAAATATATGAAATATGATAGATATTTAGCATATTGAATTTGAATGATTCGTGTTAGTATTATTAGGTGTTTGAATAAGTTTTCGCTGTTTTTTGTGAAATATTTTTTTTAACATTTGCTAACAGTTGATAAACATTTAATGCCTCTACAATAATGCTTTCAGCGTTTAACATGGATGTCTTCATATAGGCATATCCGATAGAGAGGGAGGGGGAAAGTTGGGGATTCAAACTCTTCACGAAATTTTTTATTAATTATTTCATTTTGAGAGGATTTCGTTAGCACATCTTGATAGCATACACTCACATCGGTTGATGTCTAATAATTTTTCTTTCTACTTTGCTAATGAAAATATTTCATTTTGAACTGGCGATGTACATATTCTATCAAACTCCTTTCTTTAATTTTTAAATATAAAAACATACAACTTACTTTTAACTTTGTATGAGTTTTTTACATAAAATATTTTTTTTTTACTCATTATAAGACTATATAAGGGAAGCTCGGGCAGCGCAGACTTGTTAAGGTTGAGAAGAAAAAAATGACATAATCAAAATTAAGATTAGAAATCATTTTTATTCTCACAAATCTCTTAAAGGACTTAACTTTGACATAAAAAAAAAAATTAAAAAACTTTAACATTAAGATGTCATTTTAATTAAAACATAAAAAAAGAGAAACCATCTGCTTTGCCTGACCGCTGGGGTAAAGTGGATCACTCGAGCAATGCAAATGAAATTTAAAAAATTAGAATTGGTCTTGACAATCATTACAAAAGCATCCAAATCCTCCATATGTAGTACAGCCTTCATGGACTCATTTGGTGCAATGACTGCACTGAATTAGTCATAAACAAATCATACTTCATTGTGGCAAAAAAAAAAAAGAAAAATGAGATGTAAACACATGCCTTTCGTATAGAAAGATCGTCTGTCCTTCCGTATTCCCAGTATTTTCATTGTAATCATATACCGACTAAAGAGATATAGATCATCCGCTTTGCCCAAAGGATCTATCTCGCGCGAATTTGAAAAGGTCAGAATAAGTTAAAACACCAAATGAAAAATTTTAACCTCGAATACATGTTTAAAGACACAGAATGCTTATAAAAATCATTCATATTGTTAAGATTAAGGAATAATTATAGATAATAATTAAGTTACGTTACCTAAGGAAAAATCGCAAAAAAAATACTCAATTTTCTATATATCTCTATTAAACATAAACGAATCATATGTTTACTTTCATAATCGTTGGTTGATCATTCCTTCAACTGCTAGAGACATAGCGCAATCTCAGATAAATAAGCGAAAATAAAAGGTATTATACACTTTACTCAGGGCATTTTGCCCGTGCTTCCCCTAAATATTTTTAATACTTCTATTGGAGTTGGAGTTCTGACAAATATGCGATACATAAAAATTTTCGTAAGATTTTTGTCATGAGAAATAGAATATATGCTATAATTAATACATTCTTGTAGTAACTTTATTCTTCTTTAAAAAAAAAATCTTTAAAAAAATAAGTAAAAGTTTCATGATGTACAAAACGTAACATTCTTCCTCTTCAAAATGAGATACGAGGAAACATTAAAAGTTGTAAAAATATCCAAATGAAATCGTTAATCTTGTTGACCTGACATGTCTTACTTATTATATTAAATGTATTAGTCATGTTTCGTTCGAATTGTGATCAACATGCGGTTTTTAACTTGATACTTTAGTGATAATAAATTTTAATTGGTTTTGATCCAATGTCAAAACGAATTCCTATTCCTTGAGACGAATCATCAGTTTTTTCATTCATGGTTTCGAAATATTTATAAGATAATTTAATGTTTTGAATAGATTACAACATCAAATCTATTAATTTGGTAATTTTTTTTTTAAACATGAAGCAACATATATGTATATAAGTGCGCATTTTTTTTTAACAAAATTTTCTTAAAAAATAAACGAACCCATTTTTAAGTCTTCTGTCAGTTTTCGTCCAATCATAGGGACAATAGGGAAAAGTCTTAAAGTTTCCTTAATAATACAATCCAAGTAATGCATATGTTGTAAATCCTCGTATTTAACTGGTGCAAACTTCGGAGTTTCCGTGCCATAAATTTCCAATAATTCTTTATACGCTTTTTCCTGTAGAATAAAGTTAAATAATGTATTTGTACACACACACACACACACACACACACACACACACACACACACACACACACA
>NW_017259561.1:1213346-1215406 GCF_001594045.1 Atta colombica
ACACACACACACACATATGTTCACTAGCGACCTTCAAATTTTTAGCGGTCTGCTAGCCGAAAATATTGTAATCATCTCAAACAACATGAAGTTGACTAAAAGTTGACTATAAGTTGACTGGAGTAGTAAAAAAAATACTTTAAAGTCAGCCTGAATGTTGACTAATATCAATTAATATCAACTAATACTTGACAAATGTCCTCAAAATAGTCGACTGTAAGTTGAAAGTCGACTTTAAATCAACTGGGAACAGCCGACTTACAATCGATTGTAAGCCGACTGAGAAAAATCGACTGTAAATCGGAAAACAGTCACTCGTATTGTGTGGGATATGTTTAAAAGAAATTAAGTGAAAACAGAGCAAATAGAGGAATCAAGCGTAACACTCGTTGCGTGAAATAATATACAAATGTAATATAAATTCTTTATTAAATTAATGCGCTTACATATTTCGACTCATTTTTGAGCCCTCTTCAGAAATATAAATTACTATATTATAAATACAATATGTATGTAATGATTAATTTGTATAATGAATCTCTCCTTCTATCTCACTAAAAGAACCTTAATATTGGAATAAAACACAGATGAATGTTTAAAAATTATGACAAAAATTATCAGAGATAAATTATGGAAAAAAAAACATCTTTGAAGAATTTAAATCACAATAAAAGGAAAGTTGTTCACTACGACAGTAATCAACCATATCGCAAACAATTAAGCACAAATTATTTAGTTAAAAGTTCTTGACTGATCGACCAATCAGTGTCAATTTTATCTTAAAATGTAGAATACTTCTTTTAAAATAATTATGATTTTAAAACTTTAAAGTTAGATCGTTTATGATCGAAAAGAAAATCGAATAATAACCAATAGTCAAAAGATAGAAAGACTATGTTATAACGAAAGAATGACACTAATTGAAAAGCAAATAAATCGACATTTATAGCTTGTCAATCGGAAAATAGAAAGCCTCTCCATATCTGTCTGCAAATTAAGACCATGCTTCCATGAACAACATTTCCGAAACCGATCTCTTTCTATTTTGAGTTCTTCATCTAAAATTACAAATTCTCTCAATCGAATTCATGATCTTCTTGTAATCGGTATAATAGCACAAATGACCGAACGAATAGATATATTCCACCGAATATCGTTTTCAGTGATCCTAGATCTTCAACTGTCTGTCTCACATCACAATCCTTATAAAAAATCTTATATATGATATTCGATTTCATATTATGCGGGAGTGGATCTTTATACCTCTTAATAAAGTCCCGTAATTTATTAACACTATAAAACAATACTTTAATATCATCATCGATTAATCTATAAAATTTTTCGAAAATAGTAGGAATATACAGAACAGTAAACCATTAAGGTCGTACAATTTCAAAGTTATTATCGCTATTACGTTTTTTATTACTAAACCTAATAATATTCTTCAGATGATTATTAATATTATCAAAGATAAATTTATGGATAGTCTCTAACAGTATCTTTATTATATTAAGTGTACAACTTTGCTTCCGCCGTTTTCCTGTAGATGGCTTTAACGGTAAGTGGTGGTCGAAATAAATAGATCATAGACGTCATACAATAAACTTGGGCATCTGTCAACATAACCCCATAGAAATATTAGTCGATTTGTGTCTGCATCATAAAATTATTCTCGATTGAAAATGTCAGTTTACGAGACAAATTCTCGTCATTTGCGGGAGGTTTTAATTTTTTGCTTCAATATGAAGAAATCTGCGGCTGAGGCTCATCGAATGCTCTCAAATACTTATGGTGAGGCCGCTAGTGAAAGAACGTGTCGTGAGTGGTTTCAATGCTTCAAGAACGGTAATTTTGACGTCCAAGGTCATGCTCTGTATTTGGTGGGACCAGCTCGGCGTAGTGTATTATGAACTGTTAAAACCGACTGAAACAATTACAGGCGATCGGTATCGAACGCAATTGATGCGTTTGAGCCGAGCATTGAAAGACAAACGGCCGCAATACAACGAGAGACACGATAAAGTGATTTTGCAGCATGACAATGCTCGACCCCATGTTGC
>NW_017259561.1:1215506-1217975 GCF_001594045.1 Atta colombica
CAAGACATACTTAGAAACGTTGAAATGGGAAGTCCTATCTCACCCGCCGTATTCTCCAGACGTTGCTCCCTCTGCTACTCACTTGTTTCGATCAATGGCACACGGCCTGGCTGACCAGCACTTCCGGTCTTATGAAGAAGTAAAAAATTGGATCGATAGCCTATTATCGATATTTGTGAATAGCCTCAAAAGATGACCAGTTTTTTCGACGCGGGATTCGTACGCTACCCGAAAGATGGGAGAAAGTAGTGGCCAGCGATGGACAATACTTTGAATCATAAATAACCAGTTTTTTACAATAAAGTCTCGAATTTCGGAAAAAAAACGGCGGAAACAAAGTTGTACACCTAATAAGACAAAAAGAAATTTTGGATTTGAAATCAAAATTACTCTATCAACTAATCCCCGTGACAATATCTCTCTTTTAAGAAATCGGGAGTATGAAATAAAAAATTCAAATATTTACTCGAAAATGTTGGTTTGATATCTATTAAATTCAATTATATCATTAATGACAATTAAGATAACAGCTAAAAAATTCAATCTCCTCCGATCTCCATGATAAACTGAATACTTAAATGCTGAGAATTAAAAATATCAAGAATAGAATTGATCAAAGAAGTAGATGCTGCCATAATTATATATCGATATATCTACAGATAATAAAAACGGAGATTGAATCAATGTCAACATTCCAATTTTCGCACAGAAACCACATTCGGTGAAATACATCTATTCGTTCGGTCGTAACTGATCACGGGTTGCAAGGGGATCATGAGTTCGACTGGGAGAACGTTATAATTTTGAATGAATCTCATAGAAAGAAATTGGTTTCGAAAATGTTGTTCATCAGAAGACAGACATGGTCTTAATTTGCAGACAGATATGGAGGGACTTCCCAAGACTACTTTCCAATTATTGACAAGTTATAAATGTCGATTTATTTTGATTTTCAGTCAGCCAATGTCGTTCTTTCATTATAACAGAGGTTTTCTATCTATTAACTATTATATTGGTTGTTATTCGATTTCCATTTTCGTAGATCATAAACAATCTAACTTTAAAATTTTAAAATCACAATTATATTTTTAAAGAAGTATTTACGTTTTAAGATAAAATTGATTAATCAACCGGTCAAGAACTAGTTTTTGACTAAATAATTTGTTATTGACTAATTAATTGTTTGCGATATAGTTGACTACTGTCATGATGAGTTTCCTTCCTTTTACTGTGATTTAAATTCTTCGAAGTTGTTTTTTCCATAATTCAACTCTGATAATTTTTTATTATAATTTTTAACATTTATTTATGTTTCATTTCAATATTGAGGTTCTTTTAATGAGATCATCATAACAAACAACAGTCATTACGTATATAATGTATTTATAACATTAATTTATTTCTCTGAAGAGAGCTCAAAAATGAGTCAAAACATGTAAGCGCGTTAATTTAATAAAAAATTTTGTGTTACATTTGTATATTATTTTGCACGATTACCACGTCCTATTTATCCATTTTTCATTTAATTTCTTTTGATCAATAAAGAGTCCTTATAAATTAACTTGTTTTATCATATGTTTTATTTTATGCAATAATAAAATAATATTATGCGGTTTATTTCATTTTAGAAATAATCTACACAATTGTGTTATTTTTATTAATTTAAAAAAATATTATACATACAGATAGTCTTATTGACTAGCTCTCAAGCAACTATTTTATTACTTATATATGTACTTAAAGAACATCTCAAGAAATGTATATATTGTTCTTTGATTATACTGGATATTCAAAATAAAGCATTACAAAATAAAGCATACAAATTTTTATTTTCTCAGAAACACGGCATTATTGAGAAAAATTATTTAAACAAAAATTATAGAGTTCAAAAAGATCTATTTATTGATATTATCAGTTTGACCTTGGGTCAAGTTTCGTCGAAGCGCAATCGCACACGGATATGGGCTCATGCCTTTGATACGATGGCGGCTCGACCACTGCTTGCCGCCATATCCCCTCTACATGTCATAAAATGTCATAATCGAATTGGAAATGACATCACTGGGTCCTGCACTATCAAGGAATAAAAATAAAGAATAGGAATAAGAACAGAGAATATATAAGAATTTCAATCAATCAGAAATAACATATGCACAATAGAATACACAATTTCTGATAGGTTGAAATTCTTATTCTATTCTTTGACTTGCGTAGTCCATTAAAGTCCTTAATTTATAAAATTCCAATCATTAATGAAGATACGCTATACCAATGCATCTTTGATACTTGCGCACTTTTCTTAATTGTCCCGATGATCTTTGAAAGAGTTTACCAAGTGTAATTGAATCAAATGAGAGTTATACTTCAACCATTTGTTATAATTAAAATAATATTAAATAATAATAAATATTACTTTTTTTATTTTTACCTATTAATAAACATTTTGAGTTGTATCTCAACAATAGTGAG
>NW_017259561.1:1218439-1223490 GCF_001594045.1 Atta colombica
TAAAATTATATTATATTTTATATATATAATATTTAACATTTGTTATACATGTTTTCTTATATTACGAGTACGAAATATATTACCTTCAACGTATGTTATAAACATTTGTTAAAACATTTAACACGTTTAACATATTAAAAAATCTTTCACATTTGTTAAAACAAAACTTTTTGAACAAAAATAAAAATATTAAAAAAGTAACCACGAAAAAGAAAAATTGTGAATTTTGTACTTTTTTAATTATAGTTTGAGTTCATTTCAAGTTGTATTTCTCCATATTTCTTACTGCTTTTAATAAATTAGATCTAGCATAATTTATGAATTTATTATATGACATATATCAAAATTAATCACAATAAATAATTCAACTTTAACCAATTCTACTTCTATTCTATTTCTTAACTTTGTCCATACTTGTCCCATTAAGCTGAACACTCTTTCTGGGAAAGCATTACTCATTGATATTGACAGTACAGCCTGAACTATTTTTAGTATATTATTGTTAGTAAAATTACATTTTTAAAAAATATCTATTCATTGTTGATTACAGATAGATTTTTATCGATATGAGGAGCAACAATTTTTAACATTGTATTCTTTATATAACTGATCTCCATCAAATTTTAATTTGAGAACTTTTGCCACTTTTATAAAATCTTGAAATTATTCATGTTTTAGGGACAAAGATTTGAAAAATATTGAAATAGGCTATCTTTGAAATTATACCACTTCTCAAGATAAAAAATATATGTAGATAAAAAGTTAATAGCATTTTCTTCAAATGAATTTTTTTAAATTATTGTTAAAAATGGTAATGCTTAATTAACTTTAAATCCAAAAAAATTTTTCTAGCATTTTCTTCAAATGAATTTCTTTCAATTATTGTTAAAAATGGTAATGCTTAATTAACTTTAAATCCAAAAAAATTTTTCTATTATTCGATTCTTCAAACTGAGGACTATTAAAAAAAAAACCTTCCCACACAAAAACTCACACATCCTCCAAACCACTTGATCGATTTTCAAAAGCAAACCCATTTTAGAAACGTCTTTTAATTACAATTAAAACTATATTTAAAAAAATTCGTAAAAACTTTTGACAAAAATTTTTAATTTTTTCTGGAATCCCCTCCATCATACTTTTTATGGTGGTTACTTCTTCGGAATGCCCTCTTTCTTCGCTGTTTTTGTTTGGACTCTAAAAACCCTTTTTCCTTCCAAATTTTTCTTTACGATTGATAGTCAAGTCTTCCTTGAAACGCCTAATGACTATTGACATCGTTTTCCTGTAAACTCCCGTTTCCCGCGCGATTTTGATGAAACTCCACTCTGGGTGTTCAAATTTTGATTATGGATTTGCGTGTTTCTACTTCACTTGCCATTTTGCAACTGAGAACAAAGCGATTACGAAACTAACTGTTTCAATCGTTTCTTACATTCATTGCAAAGCCTACTAAATTAAAAAATTGTTTTTTTTTTAAAGTGATTTGGAGGATATGTGAGTTTTTGTGTGGGAAGGTTTTTTTTCTTGGACAATCCTTATCTCTAAAGCAACAGAGAGTATTATGCAAATCAATAATAGTAATAATATTACTCTCAAGTTTAGCAATTAAAACATGAAATAAATTTATTATATTATGAATGAAATAAATTCATTACATTATGAATAAAATATAAATAACTTTCTGGAAGAGTATACTACTTTAATCAAAAAGTTCTCGGAATTCATTCAGAAAATTCAAAATACAAGTTTTATTCATCAAAAGTGATATTGTCTCCTTCAAAATACTCCCCATCGACTGCAACGCACTTATGCCAGCGCTTGATCCAGCTCTCGAAACATTTCTGGAACTCTATTATCGGTATAGCTATCATCTTCGATTTTTCCTCCTTTCAGCTGTTAAAATGCATTCCCTGTAATGATTTTTTCATGCCACTCATAAACGGCTGTTTTCTTTAGAGTATCACTGTCGAAACAATTTCCCAACATTTCCAAGGTTTTCACACCATTGAATCCATTTTTAACGCAAAATTTAATACAAACTCGTTGTTGCAAATTCAACTCCATTTTTAAAACTGTAAAAAATTGAAAATACGTGCAGAGGTAGGTGTACTCAAGATGGCGTAACTTTTACAAATGTCAAGCTATGATGATAAAATTTGGAAATGTCAATGATGTGGCAACCTAACCAAAAAAACAGAACTGAAATCAGCTGACTCAGAGCATCACCTGGTGATAATTCCGGGAACTTTTTGATCAAAATGGTAAGACATGAAGAAATTTTATTTAGTTCATTGCTTCGATCACTTATAAAATCTAAAACTACTTGATGAACTTTATCTTGTTTCAAAAAGTAACTTTTAATCGCTGGCCAACATTTTAGTAATCTATTTACAGCTGGATACAGAAAACAGCTACAAAGAAAACCATCTTGTTGAAACATGACGAAGAATGTTTTCGTATTCGATATTTATAAAATCAAAATATTCTTTTAATTGTTCAACTTTATGTGCGCTAATAGAAAATTCATTATAAACTTTAATAACTAAATTCTCTATATCATAAGGCAGTTTTTTATTTGCTTGCCTAATACTGTTATTCAAAACATGGCATAAATAGTTAGCTGCAATAAGTTCAGAATTATGTTTATCTTTTAAAGATGTTTATTTTTTAAAAAATAAATTATGTTTATCTTTTTTATACTGAATGATGTTTGCCAAAATTTACTGAAGCATTATCAGCTGAAAATGAAATCATATTCTTTGTTGATAGATCAGATTTAATTAAAATATCTGTAATTTTTTGAGAAATTATAATTGCTGTTTTATTAACATCATAAATTAACATTCTTCAATAATTTTATTTTGAATAGATTTCTCAAGTGTAAAATATCTAATAATACACGGAAACATTTTTTTATTACCATAATTACTAGCATTGCATGCAATAGAATAAGGTATGGAATCAAAACTATTTGTACAGAAGTATTAGGTTCATTAAGTGATTTAATTTGAGAAATAAAATTATTCTTTAAATCATATCTTGTAAACTTGCTTCAGCCAAACATTTTTAACTATTGCTTCCATTTTTGTTCACACTGTAATTTTTGTGCTAATTTAGAATCTGAAAAAAAAATGTTTTGACATTTTTAGTGAAACAATTTACACTATTATAACTATAGTGATGTTTGATTGAATAATGTGTAAAAGAAAGTTATAAATTAAGAGCTTCATTTTCCGATGTATTTTTATTTTCAAAAATTATAAAGTAATTGGTTTTGATTGTCCATATTTTTGGTCTTAAATGTTGTTTAAATTATTTATTAATCCCATTATGTTTTACAGTAAAATGTATATTGCATATTGCATATTCTTCATTATATCTTGTAAGCCATGATTTGAAATTTTCATCCTTCGGCAATTATCATTAAAAGAGCAGAAATGTTTTAATTTTTTCTTTGGAATTAGCTAATTTATTTTTAATAAATTTAAAATCCTATAACAAATTATTTGATTTTTATTTTTATTTTTATTATTTTTATTTTTATTATTATTTTAATTATTTACATGAAAGAACATATGATCTTTATGAATCAGAAAGCAAAGTGCCATAATAATTAAAGATTGAGATTTATCGGGATTTGACCAATTAAAGCAAAATTTAAACTTGATTAATCAGTTTCTTTTTCTTCTGATTGGTTAAATTCCAATCCAATCACAATTGTTAGTGTGATTATGATTTAAGATTTTCTTCAGAGCTAGCACCTTCGCTTTCTCTCTCTACAATATCCGAATATGTATATATATTTGCCTCGTTTAAAAATTTTAGGAGATTTCAAACAAATAAATCTAAAATAAATCTATGTTAAAGATTTGAGTTGATATCCTAACTTAACCTTTATGAATATCAAAAGCAAGCGTTAATCTCAATTACTTTCCATTTTAAAACGAAAGAATATTGCGGATTAAAATGAACGAATTAAAATAAACTGCTGGCAGATTACGCGAAATAATCAACTTTATAATATTTATATTAGAAAACAATAATTGAGTAATTATTACCGATGTTTGGTTTTTATGGCGGTTCTACATCATGATATCTAAGTACACTTGAGCACTTTTTGAACGTAGCCCTAGCGGAGCGCGAAAATTGGTCTGTTATGTAAGTTCTTATGACGCTCTAAATTTGATTTTATTTAGGTGTATTTACAAACCAGACATATGATGTCCGATTTGATTTGTCAACCGGACATTGGGCAAGATTCCTAAAAACCTGACAGTTTAGGTCAAAATCAGACGGTTGACAATCCTAGTTACATCCTGTATATGCTGTACCAAGATAAATATTATACATATTATATGCATACAAGATTTTACGAAAATAGCCTTCAGTTTAAAGATGAAAATTACTAATATAAATTATAGCTTTACTGATAAATACTTACAAAAAATTAGTATCTTCAAAAATCAATGACCTAGTCAACGTAATCCTGAATAATCTTCAACAATCGTTTTAGCAATCGTTCACTGTTTATTAGAAAATATAAAGTCACTTCGCGTGGAAAGTCGGACACCCCTTGATGAAGATGGGGAGAACCTTCGCACGAAGCGACTTTCACCCTACCTGCATCACGTGGAAATCATGCGCCTCTAAAGTAAGGAGGGAGGTGGGATGTAACTTATTTCGCGTAGAAAGTAAAATATATTTTAAAGCCAAAAATTTCTGTTTTATGTATAGTAAAAAAGACATTATTTTTCTTTTTTTGTTTATAACTTTTTACGAATAAGCGACGGCTAAAACTTGTTGGAGCTCATTTAGGGTCATGATCTTGATAGCATATATCAAAAGATTATTGATTTTTTATAGTGTTGATCTTTTGCCGCTTTATTTTGTGTTTATTATGTATTTGGTAAGTAAAAAGTATTTTGTATGGTTAAAAACAACAAAAAATATTTTTGAAAAAAAGAAGGTCTGTGTATTAATATTGCATCACACACACACACACACACACACACACACACACACACACACACACACACACACGCACGCAC
>NW_017259561.1:1223590-1223875 GCF_001594045.1 Atta colombica
ACGCACGCACGCACGCACACGCACGCACGCACACGCACACGCACACACGCGCGCACAAACGCACAAACGCACGCACAAACGCACGCACGCACGATAACATTACTTATATCGCAACATTCACACCATTCGCTTAGTTAACTATTAAGTATCGGATAATTCTTAATTCAATTTAGAAATGTAAGATCCTAAAATAGCATAAAATTAAGCTAACAACCTTATTTTTGTTTTGTTAACAACTTAATTAATATTTTTATTATAATAAAAATACATACACATATATATGTC
>NW_017259561.1:1223975-1229055 GCF_001594045.1 Atta colombica
AATTGCTCGTGATATCTTTCATTATTCCCTCGTATAAACATCCTGCTAGCATAAGTTCGCACACGATCTTGTCCCGGATTAAAGGGATTAAGTTCCTTGACCCAAAATAGGACCCACGATCGCATGATTCTTGAAACTGAGTCACAGCGTCTTATCAGGACATTGGCCTATGTTTCGGAATCACCTAGATACGTTCGACTCGCTCTATTCCCTTCCCCGCGGATGCGTGCGAGACAAAGCATCTGCTCTAACATTCTTCCATACTTTATCCTTTCTATTCCCTCTTTTTTTAAACTCAATTTCCGGAATTTGAAACATATATAAGGAAGGCTTTATCGTTTAAGCTAAAATCTGATAATTTTATTTTTCATTAATTTTCAAATGTCTCCTTGTTAACATCTTGAAAATAATTTTCTCTTCTTATCGAAGAGTTTTATCTGATCAATTAAATAGCTGAGCTCTATATTAATTAGATACATCTGACAATAAATTATGAAACAGGAAACAAAGGTGAATAATAATATTATTATTCAAATGCAATATTTTATGTTTATTTTTATTTAATTACAGCATTTATATATAATTATGATCTACATAATAATCTATATAAAAATGCAAATTAATTAAATAGATTCTTAAAATGTTGCGTTTATAAGCTTATTATTGATCTGCATTATTATTGATCTATTTCACAGTTTCTCCTGCAATCATACAAAAATTTAGATAATACTATTATATAATAAATCGTTTATTATTGATTATCATATCTGTTATATTTCTCTTTATATATTTCGCTTTTTGTTGCACTAACCTGAATATGAAGGGCGAGCACTCCTTCCGGATCATTTGATAGTATCTCAATCAAAGCAGTACTATCGTTTCCAACTTGCACTGATTTTCCACTGCACTTGCTACGGCCATTGATAACTTCTCCAGTTATGACATCGCAATATGTTCCTGCAGGCAATCCGGTTTGCAACTTTTTAACTAGATTATTGCCTTCAACGTTAAAGGCAACGAAACCTTTGGCACCACGGGAGAAAGCGATCTGATTCTTCCCATTGCTCCACCAATTTTGTATATTTTCGCCGTTTACCAAATTACGAAATTGGACCATGTGATAAATCTGCGGCCATCTGTGTTCGCAGACCCAACCGTTGACGCACTCACCATTGATAATTTTAGGCGAAATAATGTTGCCGTATGAATCTGCTGGTGGTCCTTGACTGGGATCAGTAAAGGTAAAGGAACTCATAATTCGAGGATGACCATAGGGATGGGCAAGCATAAAGGCTACTGCCATCTGTATAGATAATAAAAAGTAGAGAGAAATACAAAGAGGAAGATAGAGAGAGAAAGAGAAAATATTCTCTAATATAGCAATTAAATCTTATATTTACGATAGTTTCTTAAAGTATAAAAATCCACCTTGTATGGTTTTGGATTCTTATATGTCAAAATAGTAGCTCCACCGGCACCGTGACCTCTCTGATTATCATGATTGTCAATCATAATTAAAGCATCACCGGAAGGTATTAATTTCCAAGTGTTTGTGTCATTGAAAGTTTGTAGTCTCGTTAAACTGTCTTGACCACGGAACATTTTACCCAAGATGATACCATACAAAAATTCGATGACACTTGCAAAGTCATTGTACTCAAACTTATTGACGGCCTCACCACCGAGATCGATGACTTCTTGATAGATGTATGCCTCTGCATTTTGCGGAAATCCATTCTTAGGAGATAATTTTTTTATTTCTTTGTAGATAGCATTAAGATCATTTGGCCACATGTGTTTGGCGGCATCAATGCTACAAAAAAGGTAAAATATTATAAAATTATAAAAATGATAAAATACCATAGATATATCAATGATAATACAAAACAAAATTTAATATTTGATTCAGAGATTAGACCATGCTATTATACATATGTATATACTTTTTAACGCTCTGAAATCAAATCTGATGTCCAAATTGCTCCATCACTCCGTCACTATTTTTTTACTGACGAAAAATAGCTCAATTTTCTAATATAATATTTTTAAAACCATTTACAGTTTTTAATATACAAGCTGAGATGAAAAGAAAGAAAGTTCAATAATAATATGCAAGTTTATAAAATTAATACGCGAGTTTACAGGTTAAAAATACTGAAGAATTGATGGAAAATGAGTTATTTTCTGTCGATAAAAAAGTTTGGACATTAAATTTGATTTCAAAGCATCAACATACATAAGAATATTATGGGCTAATTTCTGGATCTATTATAACATGAATTAATTAATTAATTACTTAATTCTATCACAACAAACACAATTAAATTCTACTCATCGTATAAAGTTGCACCGAGAAACGCGAAATTTTCTATGCATTTTGTTATTCTTACTGCAAATATTTTATTATAAATGACTGCTAATTCCACATATCTTTTATTTTGCATGTGGCATGCAAGCTCGGTAGCTAACACAACTCCGATCAGAGGTTCAACATCCCAAACAGTTATTTCCGCGCCGAATTATGAGCGTCGGCAACAAGTTAGCTCGTTAATTAATTAACGCTATTCGGTCAATTAAGATTTTTACCGTTTGATTGTAGATACCGCCAACTCCATTCAATTTAATCGCACATTCACGGTAATCATCTCTGTATTTGCTAAAGGCACTTGCGATGCAACATATGGTGGCTGATGATGGCTGATCATGAAGGTCAGAGTTCATTGCAATCCGCGGAAAATAATGCGACTAGGTAGAGTTATTTATTTCCATTTATTCATTCCATAATTTACTTGCGACAGGGAAAATTTTATTAGTTCTGTTGTGGACTCTGTATTAATTGACCGGTTTATTTAGGACACTCGGATTATCATTACACATCTGTAATTACTTTTATCGCGGATAACATTTTATTAACTATGCTGTCATAAAACAAAGTTACTGCTATAATTATAAAAAATACATAACTCCATTAAAGGAATAAAAAGGAAAAGAGAAATACATATATATTATATATATGTAGAAGAAAAATAACATTGACTTTATGATTCTCATTAAGAAACAAAATTATGCTTTCTTGTTTCCATTACAACAATACTATAAAGTAATAAGTTCAAATAATGTAAAATTATCGTATAAGCATTCACGATAATTTTATCGTGTTGACATATTTATAAATTCGTGCGAGCGAAATGTCGTATATAAAAAAAAGAATTTTGTTGTCCCAGCAAAATTATTGCATTGCTATATATGAAAGAAAAAAACTTTGTTATCGTAAATTGCTCGATATTATTATCTACTTGTTTTGTTGATAAAATCTTTTGTTAGAAAAATCTTGCTAAATAAATTTAATAATTTTAGAACATCCAAGATTACTACTAGCATCAGAACGATCTTAAAGAAAATGTTGCAACGAAATTGTCACTGCCTTAATGAAGAAAGAATTAATTTTCTCTGGTTTTTACAGCATATTATAAATTCATCATATTACAGCAAAATTATTCTTACCTTATCACAAGTGTTTTTGTTGTCTAATAATAATTAACGAAACTTCTGCAAAATTATTATATGGACGTTAATTATTATATGGACAACAAAAACACTTGATAAGCTAAAAATAATTTTGCTACAATATGATTTATAACCATATGATTTTTCTAAAATTATTAAATTTACTTAGCAAAATTTTTTTATTCTGCAGAACGGCAGAATACGATACATATACAGTATACATATATTGTGCAATATACTATATTGTACATCACACAAATTTTCCTTTCCGTGAGCATACTGTGACTTTAACATACTTTTGTGGTTGTCACAATTTCTTAATATATGCCATCAATGTCACATTTTTTTACTTGAAATATACGCAAAACATTCGCGATCCGCAGACGTGATGCGTATATAAACACAGTCCGCAGAACGGCAGCGCGCCCCGTTATCATTCCCGACGCGTATATCGCTCTTCCACTTGTAAAGCCACCGGTTCGGTACGAGATGGTACGATTTCGCTGCGGGTTACAATTACGAGCGAGGCGCGTAATTAAAAGCTGATGTCCCTCATTTATTAATGCTACCAGACGAGCCAGCCTCTGTCAGTATCGCGCGGCACCGCTCGTCCGGTTTAATGTTAAACATCATCAGTCTTCGGCGCATCCTTGATGTAAGAAAGAGAACGAGAAAGAGGAAAAGAGATGAGAGAGGGATATAGAGTGCATCTCGCGGGTTTACATTTCGGCTTTTATATCTCATTCGTACATTTTGCGTGGAATGCACATCGACTGTGCGTTGATGTTGTATATAAGACAAAGATTATTGGTGAAACACGATCGCTTGTTGTAAATGATTTCATTTTTTTATATTTTTTTGCTCAATTAAGTTCAATAGTAAAAATTATGAACGGCACAAAAGAATTCGTTCTCAATATCCCAAATAATGCTGCAATTAGTCCTTAAACTTTTTTAACATTAAACTTTTAATATGTTCTAAGAATTTTGATTTTGCATAAACAAAAATAATCTCTTTATTTCTTTATATATTTTTTATAAAAAATATCAAACGATAAGAATAAATTAGTTGAAAATAATTACCGTATGCCAGCGACTCCAAGATCGATGAGTGTGTTAAGAAATTGAACTATTTTCTTTCGGACGTTCAATTTGCTCTGATTAAGATCGTGAAGACCAGACAGCTCACAGTTGCGAACTTCAGTAGCGTTGTTATAATTCTGAATAGTACATATTGGATGGTTGAAGTCCTTAGAATTGTATGGAACTGCTGGATAAAGAAGCTTATCTGGCTGTGCTGATGAACGTCCGGTGCCGTACGCGGGATGTGCATTTGCTGTCATGTGATTGATAACCGCATCGACGTATATTCGTACACCAGCCTTGTTACATCTTTGTACCATATTACTAAACTCGGATTTGTTTCCGGATCGACTGATAATTTTATAAGAAATCGGCTGATATCTTTCGAACCATGGTCTGCCGTTGATCACAAGATTCTCATTTATAGGAGAAACCTATGAAAGTACAAGAATCCATTTCGCATTTTATATATATATATATATATATATATA
>NW_017259561.1:1229155-1230638 GCF_001594045.1 Atta colombica
GTTTTTCTTTTTCTATCCTGTAATTCAGCATTCTATCCTGCAGCACCGTAATTGACTCCAATTGCTTTATGATAAAGTTAGCTTTTTCTTGATCGAATTAAATTAAAGATAATGGGTTATAAAATTACTCAGTTAAAAGTAATATAACTAACTTACGATTAAAAGATAAGTTAAAGTTAACTTAAATTAAAGTAAGAAATAATTTTAAAAAGTATTATTCAATTTAAAATAATTAAAAATAATATCATATTATAATAATATTATTCAAAGTTTTATTATTCAAAGAAATTATATTATAATACTATATACAAGCGTTATTTATTATACTATATAAGTGTATTATACATACTTGTACACCACCGTAACCCATTGGACCGAGAAACTTTTCACATTCTTTAGCAATGTCACTGAATTTCCACTCGAATAAGTGAACCATGGAAGTTCTATCGCCGACATAATGCGGATTTTTATGGGCAATTGCAACAATCAACAAAGATATGAAACCAAAGCTAAAAAAAAGCATCATGCTGTTAAGCTTAAAAACTGACAATAATTTGAGCTTTTCCGACATAACTGGACAATTTATAGAAAACTTGCCTCATTGATATGGAGTGATTAATGAAGTTATCAGAAAAATAGGACAATACTCATGATAAATGTCACTAATATTAATAGAGCAAACTGATAATCGTTATATGTATTATGTACTTCATTTGTCATTCTTTTTAAAGCACTGACATTAATTGCTGATGTTCAAGATGACATCACATGTGGCAGTCTTATTATGGTTCAAAATATATATGGCTCCGGAAATAATTACATAATAGATTGTAAATAAACTATATATGCCAATTATTGAGAAATTATTTGAATTATTGAGAAAAATTGGAAACAAACAGCACTTACGGAACAAGTTACATAAATTTTCTTTTGTATATAGCCTTTTGTATTTGTAGGATATCCCAAAATTTGCGATTTAAAATACCATAGCAAACAATTCTAAAAAAATAAGTTAAATAAATATTTGTCATTATCCGGAGCTATAGTTTTTGAGACTAAAGATTAAAGAAAGAAAAAAAATATTAAGATAAAAATTGCATTACGGTTAAACAGCTGTCTATTTATAAATTAATGCTGGCGCGAGTATTAGTAATCGCATCTTTCATACATTCACAGATATTAATTATATGAATATATATATGTGTAACGTGGTAATACTGTGTGTTACGTGTAATATTTGTTATGAATTAGTTTGTTAAAATAAATTTAAAAATAATGTAAATGTATAATTTATCGAAATTATATTATACTGTATTATTGCATAAACAATTCCTTTATTTAAACAATTACATATTGATTTTTATTGATCACATTATTTATTTTTATTTTTTTTAATTGCTAATTAATAAGGATAACTGTATTGATAATGTTATAAAAATAATAATAATAATAATAATAATAATAATAATAATAATATTAGGTG
>NW_017259561.1:1230730-1233259 GCF_001594045.1 Atta colombica
TATTGTCCATCGCTGGCCACTACTTTCTCCCATCTTTCGGGTAGCGTACGAACCCGCGTCGAAAAAACTGATCTTTTGAGGCTATTCACGAATCGATCCAATTGTTTACTTCTTCATAAGACCGGAAGTGCTGGTCAGCCAAGCCGTGTGCCATTGATCGAAACAAGTAATAGTCAGAGGAAGCAACGTCTGGAGAATACGGCGGGTGGGATAGGACTTCCCATTTCAACGTTTCCAAGTATTGACCACTTTTGCAACATGGGGTCGAGCATTGTCATGCTGCAAAATCACTTTATCGTGTCTCTCGTTGTATTGCGGTCGTTTGTCTTTCAATGCTCGGCTCAAACGCATCAATTGCATTCGATACCGATCGCCTGTGATTATTTCAGTCGGTTTTAACAATTCATAATACACTACGCTGAGCTGGTCCCACCAAATACAGATCATGACCTTGGACGTCAAAATCACCGTTTTTGAAGCGTTGAAACTATTCACGACACGTTCTTTCACTAATAGCGGCCTCACCATAAGTATTTGAGAGCATTCGATGAGCCTCAGCTGCAGATTTCTTCATATTGAAGCAAAAAATTAAAACCTCCCGCAAATGACGAGAATTTGGCTCGTAAACTAACATTTTCAATCGAGAATAACTTTATGATGCAGACACAAATCGACTAATGTTTCTATGGGGTTATGTTGACAGATGCCCAAGTTTATTCTATGATGTATTTATTTCGACCACTTACCATTAAAGCCATCTATAGGAAAACGGCGGAAGCAAAGTTCTACACCTAATAATAATAATAATAATAACTGTAATAATAATTTGAAATATACCACATTTAATTACATTAATAAAAATTGCATACATATAAATTTTTATTTTTTATTTTATTTGCTTTACTGAACAATAATTGAATTACTTTTTCTTTATTATCTTTGTCATAATTTACATCTTAAATAAGTGTGTAGACAATTTTTATATTTATATATAACACAAGCTGTTTTAAATATCAAATTAAAAATCCGGTGTAAAATGATTATAATATTGATATTTTCAAAACATACAAATTGAATATAATATTTTTTCTTGCTTTTGTGATTGGTATTTAGATATATAATCAAACCTTTTTAAAAGGCCGTTAACACCGATGGAACAGCCTCGATAGCAGATGGCACGATTGATAGATCGGTACGGACTAAATCTCGCGATATCTTACGTCATAAACGTAGCCAGGATGCTGGAAGGATAATTATTTGTGATGCGCCTGCCATCTGACGCTCGTAACGAGTCGATTCGATCGTGGGGGGAGAACAAGGTCGGCAGAGGCACGGGTGCGAAATGTCATGATAATATTCATCGATCTCTTTGGCGCGTAACATCTTTTGCTATTTATTCGGGATGATTTGTCTACGATTCATCACCGTGTTGACCGCTCAGCATTTCCCGCATGGGATACGATAGAGCGAATGGAATAACGTAATCCAGGTGTTGAACGTGCGCAAGATCTGTATTTACGTAAAAAAATTAAAAACTATCAACGTCAAAGTAAAACGCACACGCTACCTTTGATATAACACTACCATTTTCTAAGAATTGAATTACCTTTTTCTACCATCTGATTATGTCTATTATGATTTCCCGCAGACGCTTCAAGTCATGAGATAAAATGAAGAACTTCACTTTTGACGTCATATTTTTCTTTATTTATAGTTGGACTGATTTGGCTACGGCATATCACAGTAAATAGATCGAACTTTTAGATAGAGTTATACCGATCGCCAGCGAATTAACGGTTTGAACTTTATACAATTCTATACGTGAGTGTCTGTCTTCTTTCCTTTCTGTTATAGTTTTATCTTCAAACGAAGAAATGCAGTACGCTTTTTATATAAACTGTGCGTTCAGGAGGAGGGATATGTATAAAATCAGACGTGTAAATATTACTTAATTATGTTGTAAAGAAAAACTTAAATTTCTAAAGTTACCACGATGTTATCTATGTTAAATTGAAAAATTTATTCTTGTGTATTTCCTCTCAAAATAAGAATAGATGGAAGACTAACGGATACTAGTATAATATTGAATTGATTAAAATACGCAGTAGCCAGATGAATAATAGCAGAACAGCAAATTGCTAAAGGAATCATTGAATTAACACGTTTACTATCACTATGTTTTCATTTTATTTTTGGAACATTTCGCCAGGAACATTTTGTCATAATTTTTTTAAAAAGTGATTTTAGTGAGGCGAGTTGTATAAAAAAATTTCGGCGCTTATATTTTAAGCGCTTAAAAATAGAGACACAAGCGCAAATCAAAGACGCGCCTGCGCGTCGGTGACAGTAAACATGTTAATTAGTTTTAATTGAAGTTATTTTAAAGAAGAACGAATCACAGTATGATATTTTATGCCATACTTTATCCATTTATGCTTAGCTCGATCGTATTATCAAGTAACATTGTGATAAGGAGTTCCAGCCATTTAGGCTGTTCAACGATATAGATATATATATATATATATATAT
>NW_017259561.1:1233293-1250479 GCF_001594045.1 Atta colombica
ATATATATATTTTTTGTACATACATTTACGTATAAAACAATAGAAATGTCGCTGCACACAACAGACAACGGTTCATAGACAAGTAAATATATTCACATTTATGAACATATCTTTGACACATCTACGCAAATAAGCTGTACATGCGACAGTAATAAAAACATTACCAGAGGTGACAGCTGCGTTTTAGTTTTACGCTCAGTTGTTGTTGACATTTTGATCTATGCGTTAAGCTCTGTTTAAAAATTAAACTGCTTCTCTGCCATCTCTACTGATATCTAATGTTACTAAGAGCACGTACGTATCTAAACTTTAGTGCATGTTTTTTATTTATAACGGACTGAAGTGTAACATATAATTTATTTTGTAGCTGCATGCATCAATTATTATAGTTAAAAACTACGGCAATAATATTCGTTTCAGCGAAACTTATCTGGCGAGTATTCAGACTTCTGTTACTACTTAAACCATAGCTTCTCTGAGATTTTCGGTTTTCTGATAATTGACGGTGCAACTGAACGAAGAATACATATGTCTAAATATCGAATGTAATAATATCCAGGGATTCATGACAAAATATCGGCTCTCTAGTCATCTATTACTGTCAAATAACCATTATCCAGAAACATATAGAATATATATTACATATCTCTCTTGGCTATAATATAAGATCTATTTTTAACAAGCGTATATAATATCTCTCTAAATTGTTACTATAACCACATTATGTCTCGTAGCGAAAAGTTCGTTCGATATAAGTCAATTTTTTTGACAATGCAGTTTCGTTGATTAATAATGGAAATAGTTCAATGGAAATAGTTCAATAATGAGAAATAAAGATGATAAAAAGTATTATAAAGTTTACAAAAACGTATAATTTATGACAAATTAAAAACTAAACAAATTAAAAAAAATAGTAGTTGCATGAGATAAATTATGTGGGATAAAATGTAAATAATAAATACTATGTGTAAACAAGAAACTGTATCTTTAAACTGCACTTATTTAATTAATTCATGTTACTTATCTGTCCGCAATGGCGTTTATTGGACTGAAACGGTATGAATCTGTCGAACGATACAGAAAGTATGATGAACGAAGCGACAGATGCATTTTTGTTTACATGTACATATTTACGTTTAACAAATACATATTTCTCTTGCAACAATAACATGAGTACGATTGTCTTCTTCCACGATCATGGACAATCAAGCCTAACGGAATCCTCTGATTTATTATATCTAGAAATGGCAACGCGCAATCGCGATTGCGGCGGCGCAAAGATGTACCGTTAAAGCTTCACTTGCGCCGTGGAAAAGAAGCTGATTACATGCACCAGTTGATATTTTGACGCGCGCATTACTTCGACGCGTCGACATTAGAACGTTAAAGGAAACGCCGATGTTCTCTTAAGAACATTAAGTAACCCCGGAATATGCGGAGCGCTGTAATGTATCTTAATGCATTACATCTTGCATTACATCTTCACGATACCTTTCAACATGGATGGATAAGTCGTAGAGCCGTATAGCTGCGAGGTCGCTTGAGACATTCAGACGGAAGCGACGAGGCGAATCATCAAAATTTAGAATATGTGTGTTTTGTATAGCCAGACTAGATTTGCGCGACCTTCGTGTCTCAGCACTATCCTAATGTAAAGTCCACTGACTCCCTCAAGTGGCCGAATTCCCGACTGCTCTTGGTGCAGCTGTGGCTGCTGCTGCTGCGGCTGCAGCTGTTGCTGCTGTTGCGATTCCCCAGGCTGTGGCAACTGCGGCTTCTCCTTCCGCTGTGCCTCTTGATCTTCTTGCATTGTTATCTCCATCTTTTGCTGTTGCACAAGTGACTCTTGACGTGATATCTCCACTTTCTCACCTTGCTTGCGCAGTTTTGCTCGCTCATTTTTATCCAGCGGTTCTTGCAGCTGTTTACGTTTCTGTTGTAGTTCCGGCTGTTCATCTGCCTTTGGCAGTTGTGGTTGCTTATCATCAACCTTTTTCTGCTGTAGCACACGTTCAGCTTTCGGTGAACGTTTTATTTCTTCTTTCTTCAGCTGCTCCGTTTCTTTTTTCAACCGCATAATTTGCTGCTGTTCCTCTTTTTCTAATTTCCTTCGTGTCTCATGTTCCATCTTCTGTTGTAACGGTTTTTCTTCTTCTTCTAATTTTCGCTGCAATACTTCTTCATCTCGCTCCAGTTTGCGTCGTAGTTGTTCTTCCAGTTCCAGTTTACGCTGCAATAGCTGTTGTTCTTGCTGAAGCTTTCGTTGCTCCCTGTCCTTCTCTATCTTCTGACGGACTTGCTGCTGTAAATGACCCGGCTCTTTTTGTTGTGACTGCACTTGTTCCTGTTTCTGTTGTTCCTGTGATTGAGGCGCTTCCTGTTCTGCATGAACCTGAACTTGAGATTCTTGTTGTTGATCTTGCTGCTGCCGCTGAGATTGTTGTTGTTGCGGTCGCTGTTTTTCTTTCTGCTCTCTTTCTTCTGCGATAATATCGTCTGTCGGCGCCGCTCCTTCGTCGGGGCCACAAATATCCTCGGTTCGTCGAGGCTCGTCCGAAACGGCCGCGATCAGTGCGGCCGTGGCCTGAGGTTAGTTGCTACCAGAATTTTGTTTCTGATCCGATCCGGCGTCGGAGCCGCTCGAACTCAAGGTCGTGATGCTGCCATACGGATCCAGTGACGACTGGACCGACATGCTGCGACCCTGTCTCCTCACTCTGTGGGGAGAGAATTTTCTGGGGTCGACACTGGTTGGGTCTGCCTGCAACAAATTCTTTCATAAAGAAACTGATGGCGCTGTCGCAAGAAATTGTGTGAGACACGTTTCATAATGCTAATTACATCAATAGCATCTTTTTGTGTTTTAAAATGAAGTATATGAAAAAGCAACGCGCACCTGATAAGCTAATGCATTCATGATAATTTCCGGTGGCACCAGTCCCAAAGGATTTACTTCTTGCATCAATACAGTGGCTGGAATTTTGTGAAATTGAATGTACTCGATGAAATTACCAATTACATCTTTCAACGGTGTATTTTGATTGTTGTCGCAATACTTTTTACTCCACATTAATGCAGCCTGTAAGAGAGAAGTTAATTTGAAGAAACATTATGCAGAAAAATGTCGGATAAATGAATATGTTGTTAACATATTCATGTGTCAAGCTTACTTGAAATTTCGTAAATTCATCTGCACGTAATTCTTCTCTGGCAAGGATTAAACGAACAACGTGTTGCGGTAGTAATGTGAACGATCCTAAATTCAATACTTCATTGCCATGCTCATCGACGAATTCTAGTACCTTCGCAAAGAGTTTAATATTAATTTTAAATTAATTAGTTACAAAATTAAACATTAAAGGCATAATGTCTCGAAAACTTTTACCTTTTGAACTAAAGATTTCGTGCATTTATACTGAATATAACGCTCCGCTGATGCTAATAAAGCGCAGACCGTATCAACGGTTATACAACATTGAACGAAGCCTGCACAGGCTCGTCTGAGTTCATCCAATCCGTAATAATCGGCGGCGTTCATTACCCCTAACATAAGGATATAAATTATTATCAGCCATCGAAATTGAATCATTCATTAGATAAAACGTTTTATGTGTCTTTTACAATACATAAAATTATCTTATGAACTTCTACTTTATATGTGCTTAGCTCACGAATGTCGGATAAGATATAATGATAGGAAATATACTCGTCGTAATGATTAATCCATGCGACAAATAATACACATCCTAATTGGCTTGTTAGAGATACTATATAATTAATTGATTACCAAGCAAAGTCCTAGGCTGTAATGTCACACATCCCGTATGAATATACTCGATCAGCTGCCGGAAGACATCGGGCTCGAATTCCTCGATAATCAGCGTATGATGCTGATGTGATTGCGGCTACGATACAAAAGTAAAATACAAACATCTAAACGAAAAAATGAGGATATTCAGATTCAAGCTTAAATCGAATACCCGTGCTAAGCGACTTGCATGGGAATTCGTAAGGACTAGCGCAATAATAAATCAAATTCACTAATTATGAAGAAAGAGATATGTTAGATAAGAGATACATCGGCATCATAATAATATTTTTTAGTGCAAAATTTTAGCTATTGTGCATCTAACATATTAGGAGAATATATTACCTAACTAATAACCCAGCGAACATATTCAAGTACTATATCTGTTAATATTTTCTAAATAAACTTATCTTTTGCTTTACTGAGAACTATCCTATTATTAATTTGTCTTAAGATGCACGCTGAAATTTACATTAATAATTACAACTTGTTCGCTTGGTTGATTTGTGAGTTACCATTATGTAAGTCAGTATGACTACGTTTATACACAATACTCTTAATCAAGTTTGATAACAACTGTAATCATATGAATCATAGCTATTCCACCGAAGAATGGAATGACTGTGATTAGCCAGTTTTGCACGCGCGCGCACTCACACCCCCCCCCCCCCCCCCCCAAAAACACACACACACACACACACACACACGCACGCACGCACGCACGCACGCACACGCACGCACGCACGCACGCACGCACGCACGCACGCACGCACATATATAATTATGGATATTAATGAACCTGATTAAGAGTGCCATGTAAACATAGTCAATAATAGTTGAAATAGTGAATTCTGTAATCGTGCCAATCTACAGCTATAATGGATTTGGCGACTACGAGAATACAATTGAATCGATCATGCAGTAGTTCAAATATAGAATTAGCGCACAGTTCAGTCCATAATCGCATGAATTAATTACATATTTGCGCACGTGTCTGGAGAATAGTCTATCTCTTTTCAACGCGCAAAAGAATAACAAGATAAAAGAACGTTTGTCCAAGTAAAAAAGTCAAGGCAGCGAAAAAAACATTGATATGTCAATAACATAAATTTCAAGTGATCTCCTACGACAGCTCCTCTAAATGATTTCGTGAGACAAAGTCATGATCACAGTGCAGTGAGCAGAAAATTAGAGAAAAAAAGGAGTACTCAATTAGAAATATAGGGAACAAGGGGGGCCAGTGGGATGGAAACGATTTCGATCTGTATGTAAAAAATTTTATGTAAAAGTGACGTTCAAAGTACCTCTTGGATGGGGGCCAGTTGCTGCGTGAACCCTGACCGCTACACGACACATACAAACGCACACTTACTATTTCTATCCTGATAAAAGCGGAATATTCATTTCAGCGACGGCCACGATAAATATGCAACGTGTCCCAAAAAAAAAAAACGATTGTCGTTTCAACAAGGTATTTAGGTTAACAGAAATATGTAATAATGTATAACTATTTTCTTATTTTATATTAATTAACAGACTAACGGAAAATCCAGTTCTATAAGTTTCGTTAAATTAAAATTGATAAAATTAACACGAGCGATCGTTGGGTTTTGCATATCGAACGTGCTCGCTTCTTACAATTAGTCTGAGAAATTGTTTATATCTATTTTATATATGTGTTATTTACATAATGCTTATCTCTTTTATATTGAGATATATACACGCGGCATATATTGATTTTGTCACAAAGGAAAATTGGAAAAGGAGTTAGAATATCATGGTTAGAATATCAGAATTAGATAAAAAATTTGATATCTTCCTCATTGCGACCTGATATACATTATAAATATTGCGCTGTATTAATTTTATTATTTTATTTTATAATTTATTTATTATATCAATGCGACAAGTTTGTTAGTGATAAATTATGTATTAACTTTCATGGCAAGTACCTGTTGCGCGGCGTTCTGCAAATTTAACAGCGGCTCAGAGCTGCGCTTGAGAAAGAGCCGAATCTTGTTTTCTCGCGCCGGCGGTTCTTTTTTACGTTGTGGGCTCGGAGTTTGATATAACATTTTATGGAAGACTCTGTAAATTTTGAAAAAGGATAAAAACCTTTGTTTTACTCGTTTGTTCCATGCGTATTAATATGAAGATGTTTTTTATACAAACCTGCTTCTGGCCGCGAGCACAGCTTTTACGGCGCAAACTGGCTCTCTGGTGTCACCGACGAGGAATGTCACGTCGCAGAGTTCTGGCATACTCGCCAAAAACTTCATGTCTTCGGCCAGGCCAGTTTTATTCTCGAAAGTCGAGTAATCATCCTCGTCAGTCATTCCAGATCCTGAAGCCTCCGGCATCGGGCCCATGTCTTCCTGCTGTTTATTTTATGTAGAATGAGGATAAATTGTAATCCTATTTCTTGCTTTATTTATAATTTTTATTTTACTTGTTTGATTCTGTTTATAATAAATGTAAAGACTAACATGATAAGTATTAGTGTGTGCAATATTATTTACATTTATTTATTTATTATAAGACTAACGTTAAAAAATTGCTCAATAATTATTATGTACACAAGTGCGCAGGCTTGCAATTAGATAAAAATATCATGGCCTTTTAATACGCAGCAGGGGATTGTATAAAGAAAAACGTCGCTTTCATCCACAAACTATTATTTAAAAGATAATCTTTGCTACCTCTTTCCTTTTTTGTCTCGTTATGAGGTAATTCATAGTACTAACACTTTTATGTTAAATACATGTACTATTAACAATTCGATATAAACACTTTTTTTAGAAATTTTGCTTATGTGTACAGTGCAGGCGTTTTATTGAGAAAAAAAATCTAGCTCTCTTTTTGACAATGCATTCCTACACTATAATAGAAGGATGTATTTTTTCTTACAACGGATCACACTATTTACAATGTAACTAACCTACTTGCTAAATAAAAATTGATTAATCCTGTCAATAATGCTTCGTACTTAATTGCTATTGTGTTCATTGTCGTTTCAAATAATCGAGACAAATAATGAGCACACATGCATGTATAAAAAGAATTATTCAAATCTTGTAACTTTTTTTTATTTCTGCTCTTCGTTATACTAAATATAGAATTTATTTTAGAATTTATTTTTATATATTGTGATTGTCTTGTTCTAAAAAAAGCAATAAATAAAGCAATTTATTGATTCAAAGAAATATTAGAATTAATTCATTTTACGTAAAAGTCTTTTCTTTTTAATAATTTAATAATGAATTACTTAATTAATTATATTCTGCGCGTTTTTCAATTTTATTAAATCTGCAATAATTTAAAAAAATATTATGTTTTAGCAATTTGTTTTCCTCGCTTTCAATAATTGCCAGATGATTTCGCTTTGTTGTAAACAATCAAATGCTCTAAATAATTACGTGCAAGAAGATACAATCAATACAGAGAATAAAAAGAAGAGGGCAGAACAATGATTATTGAGAGAGAAATAAATAGAAAAGTGTCTCAATATGAAATGAAGTGTTACCTGTTGCTTTGATCCCGGAGCCTCTTCGCTTGCCGGGCTGCTTTGGCCCCGAAAAAACACTTTTAACTCTCTTCTTGAATATTGTCGGAGAAATCAATCGAAGTTGGCTGAATCGAATGCGTAAAAAAAAACGAGAACAATTAATTGTTAACGTAATTATTAATTGTGGAACACGCATATGCAAAGACGGATCAATAAGAATTAAATTATTAAGAAGATTATTACTTCTCTTTTAAACGTATACGTAATACATTAATTAAGCACAATATACACAATAACTTAATTTGACACAAACCGAGAATACAATCGCAAATATAGTTCTCGCATATTTAAATGTAAAATGTAAATGATTATATTCGACAGCACTAAGATAAAGTGTGAAATAAAAATTAATAAAATTACAGGCGAAATTTATCGAACACTTCAACCGTAAGGCAAGTACCTAGAGGTTCGCGATATCGAGCTCAGGATACAATCGATGTCGCGGGATTGATCGCGATGGTTTCCAACGTGCGTTTCCAATGAAGTTGTCCGAATCGACCGAACACCGCCCTTATTCGTCACGGAAGAGATGAGGGGTAATCTTGCCGCAAAGAACGACGCGCGTGAACGTTTCAGTCCTGGCTGCTGTCTTCTTCGTGAAGACTCGAGGGATTCCGGACGCGTTGGGGGTTGCTTTCGTGAATGGATACACAATCGGAGGGAGCACAGGGCGAAGGCTCTGGACGAGCAAAGAGCTGGACAGGTGCAGAGCTTCCTGTCGACGAGGCGTCGAAAAGGCGTCGTGGCGCCTGCGTCATGTGGAACATTGACGTCGCCCGTTTCTACGCCGGCTCGACCCAGAGGACTATCTCCCTATCGGACAGAATAATTTCAAGCGAAACGGATCCTTGGTCGAACGATTGATTAAATATCGCTTGAGAGTATTTAGTTTCGAGGTCATGTGCGGTCATTAGAGGCTTGCACTTTCACTGTCATTGTTCTTAATTGTTGATAATGTACTTGTTGATAAATTTTGACTAGCTACCAGAAATTTTAATTTTGAACTTTTTGCAATTTTATATATTCTATAAAACGTGTGATAATTCATCTTTTGTGCAAAAATGTAATACTATGATATAATCAATATCTATCTAATTTAAAATATATGTAATTTTTATTTCTTATTTTGCAATTCTTTTGGGATAATAGTTTTCATAATTCACCGAAAATTAATAATTTTATAACAATTACATATAAGAGTCCTAAGATGAAAGTTTCTGACTAATAAAAAATTTTATTAACTCTTACTGTTTCATAATTTCCAATCGTCTGTTTCTCAAACATTGATATTTTCAGGATATCATGATATTTTTTACGACTTATTAATGAGCAAACAGAAAATGAAGATAATATAAACACTGAATGAATTCGGATGAAGCTCAATTTAACAAAATGTATTGGAATCATTGATATTGTTAAAAGCTTTTTCTTCTCACTTCGTGGCATTCCGCTATCTTTCTCTTCTAATCAATACCGCAACAAGTTGCAACGCGACCCCAAAACACACAAGAAAAATTCTTTGGATTCGATCTGATATAAATATACAGCTAGATTTAATCTGATCTAAAAAATTGTATATGGCATAAAATAAAATAAAATAAAATAATACATATTATACAAGCAGACTTTATATAATACTAATTATTTTTCGTAAATTACAAATCATAAATAATTATACATTTTAGTTTATCTGATTCACTTTCTATTTTCTTTTATATTTTTATATCAACTAAGTAAAAGTAGAATAAAAGTACTTTTGTGAATAAAGAGGTAGCTTGCGATGGCTAATTAATTAAAAAAAAAATATTTAAGTTTTCTTTATAAAAAAACATTTAAGAAGAAAGGCTTACTTTCAAGCACAAACATAATTCGAAACATTTGAGCTCCAAATCGCGCCGAGTGACCCTTCGCAGGACTTTTCATCCCCTTTTCGAGTGGAGTCTCTCGCATAGCAATGTGCTTCTCCTGCGACAACAAGAACGCCTGCGCGAGAATAACGAACGATTTCATTTTCGCTCGCATAACAACCCCTTGATAATTGGTAAATGGTTCAATAGATAGAAGTGATTGGTCGTAATGAACTAGAAACTTCATTATCTAGGAAAACATTGCCATTCCCATGTTGTATTTTGAAATGAAGGTTATATGCGTATTTGCTCTCGTCTCCACCCTCAATTACCAGACCGTTAGGTGCTGCCTCGTCCTGCGATTCCATCACGAGATTTTTCCGTCATTATTGATCCTTGGCAGGACTGCCGTTTACCTTGCTCCTCGAAACAGCGGAACTCGTGGGTGGCCAGAAATGGGTCAGGGCTAAGCGAAAGCGTGCCATGTTCCATTTTCACACAAGGCCCGTAACAAAGTGTCCTATTTATATTCCTTTCGAAAATATATCGCTTGGCGTATTCACATCCGTCAGCGTAAAGACATTTCGTCGTTTACCTCCTGACATATTCTATAGGTATATAGTATTATAATAGAAATATTATAATGTAAACTTTAATTTAACCTTTAAGTAGATGATTACTTTACACATAGTCATCTTAAACTTGGTTCTGGAAAAGGAAAATGAAAAAAATTGCCCAGAAGTCTTAAGGTTCATTATTTTACATTCCTCTATTCCATAAGAATATAAATTTAATGTAAATTTATATATACTATTAAAAAATATAATTTTGAAAAAGTAAAATTTATCTACTCTGAGCATCTTACTTACCTACTTAAAAGTTAAGATATTAAGTTAAGAATAAAAGAAAACACGAGGCAAGGGGTTTTCTAAAAACTATTAGTAACATAAAACAACATCGATTTATTCAACACAAATACTTGCACGTTATGATAGAGGTTTGTAGTAATAATGATATAATGATATAATGATAATAATATTCATATGTACACGAAATAAGGCACGTTTGATATATTAATTAAATGCGCGACGGGCTCGTGCATGAGAAATATGGGTCTTTTTTCTTTCGGCGGTCGCGCGTTTGTCGCGTTTATAATTACTATCAATCGTCTCCATCCCTTACGATATGCAACGTCCTTACCAAATGTAGAAAATGTCGTATATATAATCTGTATAAACGTCTTTGACCTGCACTCTTGCGTTCGCGTTTGCTCGCGTCGTACTATTAGGAATGAATCGCGAGGCGGATTCTCGCATGCGAGATTATCCGCGACTTACACAATCACACTCCCTAAGCTATTCAAATATATCTCGTATCGCGCATTGGCAAAATTGCGGCTTCGAGAAACTCGATTCTTAATCCTAAAATGAGAATCGCTAGTTAGTCATGTCTAACTAAGCACGCATTCGTACGCGAGCCAGCGCTTGCTACTTCCTTTCTCTCCTTTGCGAATTATTTTTCGCAAGTTAAACGTATGTAACGCATTCATACGCCCACGATTAATTGCACGCAAAATCGAAAAACCTAGCGCGAAAAGTGCAGCCGCGCAACTCTGCAATTTTCTCATTGCAATATCTGAACCTTTTATTCAGCTGATGTTAATAGAGCTATGTATGTTTTTTCTTAATTTCCATCAAGAAAAAGTTCCATATACATGATATTTTAATTTCTTTCGTCACACATTTCTTCGACATATGAAATTTTACAATTATGTTCTCAAATGTAATGAAAAAAAGAAGAAAAGAATAAAATTGCATCACATGATTCGTAGAAGAATTAATAATAATACAGGCCAATGCCTGGTTTTAATCGTCGATTTAATAATTATGCATTTCTGCACATGTAGCGATATTTGTGATTTTGTTGGCACACAAAAATCATTTTCAAATTTGAATACCTAGAAACTTCACGGATGAAATTGTTAGACCACTAAATTAGACCATTTTCAGGCGAACATGTCATAAATTTTTAAACACGTAACTAACAGGTAAAGACTTGTTAATGTATTTTAAATTTAATCCTTACTTTTATACGAAGACTGTATTATACGCGTCGATTCTTGATCGCGCTCGTCTAGTGATATGTAGCTAAAATTATAAGAAACGATGTTTCCTTATAAAAGTGTACTTTTTATAAAGTATTCGCTAGCGAATTTACACATCCAACTAATCGCCGATTCACGATCGCGAATCGTTCGCGGCTGTCGAAAGCGAAGACAATCCGCTTACGATTAATAATACATGTTCATACAATTAGTGACACTCTCTTAGATCTACTTAGGCGGTACTTACGTTCTCTGAACTGGCATCAAGACATTGTATCTTACATGAATGTATTGTACAAACAGAATCAAACAATTTGTCTCCAGAATGTTTTACCGCTCTCCTCCTTTACGCATATCTAATTAAATCTACGCGAGTATCTAAATTAAAAATTAAAAAGAAAATATCATATATTCTCTTTTTGTTACACTTGTTGAAATATCGCCGTCATCATCTCGGCGAATCTGGAATGTAAAATTCACCTCCGAAGAGGTAGCAAGAAAGAGACTATGAACGAGCGACGAATGCTATCGCGGATAATCGAATCGCCGATTAGCGGTATGATGTCTGGCAATTGTTTTAATATGAAGAATGATATTATTGCATACATTTTCGAAATATTTCTCTCGAACACTGAGAAAAGCGTGATTAGGAAATAACTTGAAGGTAAACCATCTTTACTTATAAGATGCATGCTATCTCATGAGCCGTGCATGAGAACAATGCAAATTGTACAAACGCAATTTGCATTAAGGGAGCTATAATTCTCTTCGCGTTTTTCCCTCAAATTCGCACATGGCACTCCAAGAGTTAGCAGAAGAGCACGATTGCGCAGATATCGTCTAATACAATCTTCTGAAGTTATTCAGTACACGCAAACACTACGTGTTTTCATTAACGGCAATGTAGGTTCACTATTTTGTAGGAGTTTATCCTCGGTTATAGTAAGCTTGAGATGGGAATATTTGAAATTTGGCACTTGATTTTTCTAAAGGATAACGGTCGCGTTCAAACTTGTCGAAAACATTCTGCAGTTCGTTCTTGAAATTGTCGTAATATAGAGAAAAGGAAATAATTCGCTACTCGTTATACTTAACGATTCGTTCACTAAGATCGATACGATGTATCGTTTCTATGACAATATCAAACATTCCGCTTCCTATTTTGATCCTCATGGAAGCGTGAATGATCAATGAACGAAAGTGATGATCGAGAGCTATTTCGATGGTCGATACAATCACGTTCGTTCACAATCACGTTCGAGCTAATCTCTCGTAATACTCTTAGTAATTAGGGCTATCAATATATGAAACTCAAATCATAATCGATTCGAGCGCCATACAATGCTCGGAACTTATTCTAATTAAATGCAGTTTCTCAGTACAAAATTTTCAAAGTATATTGTTCTCGCAAACGTTTCGTTGCATCGATTGATCTTTTGTTTCACACATTTCAATCGTCGATGAGAAGTCGACGATGAACTCTTTCGTTCTCGTTCCTTGAGAAAACGCGTGGGGTTTAAATTGGTCCATCAAGCGATTCCGAGCGGTTTCAGGAATTTTCGCAATATCTTGCGGAATTCGTGAGATTTATCTACCAAAACGAGTCTTAGCGATTGAGAACCGTTTGCCTGGTAGCCAAGATCCGGCGCGATCAGAAGCGTGATTGCGATTATGGGAATGACGACGCGAAAAGGCGCGGTATCACAGCTTCGATGGATCGTAATTCTCAAAGGACCATCGCTGTCTCAGGGCATTGGACGAGCATTCTTCCATCACCAGTTGCTGTTTGCTCTCTGTAATCGCTAGACATTTGTCGCTGCTACCGTGCCTGATATGATTAGTCTGGAAATAAAAGTACGGGATGATTCCAGTTTCGAAGAGCAATTTAAAGAGAGATTAATTTACATAAAAATACTTGCTAGCTAAATTGTTTCATTTAATATCAAAATCTGCTCTCATAGATTAGCAAAAGAATGTTTCGAGAACGGTTCATTACCTGAGGATTGTAGATCCATTGTTGATTTCCTTTACTGCCATGACAAGGATAGAGAATAACGTCGCTGCCACTGTAGTCCAAGCACGACTCGTCTCGACGGATTTCGCCCGTCTTGCTGAGCATCCAGTACTGCGACAGACAATCTTGATTAATATTTCCAAAAATTGCAAACTTGTCTACGACCAACGAGATTTTAACAGCCGCCACGGGGAAAAAAAAAAAAAAAATTTTGCATGAACAATCAATCGGGAATAAAGAATTGCTTTTAATAAAATTCATATTAACACACGGCGATATTTTGTTATTGTAAAAATGAAAAAGAATTCGGATAAAATTTCAATAGTTAATATGTATGAATTCCTCTCTCTACGGTTTACAAAGCGTGCCTGTTTCAACACAATTCGTCTCCGATCAAACAATAATATTCACAAAATCAGAGATATGGCCAAAAACGTAAACCGCGATAATGCAAAAACGTAAAATCGTTCGTTCCGCGCATTTAATCTGTCGCATTGCGTATTCGCGAGATGTGAAAATATAAGCGTGGCGTATTCATTGTACCGGTGTATCATCATGAGCGCGACGACCGCGGATAGACGCGGATTTTCGTGATGCTGCCGACCGATCGATTGCACGCGCCGCTTGTAAAATAACTTGTCCCGGGCGATCGTGCGCAAGCGAGCTAACGAACGTGTGACGTGCCGTGTGCGACCAACAGTTATTTACCGCGGGCAATGTGCAGGTTTGCACGAAGGTGAACGCGTGCGGCGCGGCGGAAACGCGTCAAAGCGATCCGGCTCTCGTAATGAGCGTCGGTCGTCCGATAATGGAATCCGGTGGCTCTCGAAATTGCGCTTATCTAACCGGACGCCGCGCCGAGCCGATCGTCGTTGTTTGTGCAATTCCAACTGTCTGGAATGGACAGCGAGCGCCAAGCCTCGAACATATGTGTCGCTCATGAAATATTCTTCGTGCGATTCTAACTCATCGTGTTGATTGCCGAAGCAAGATTCAGAAACGCGAATTCACGCTCGTTGAAGTCACGACAGTTCATTTCAGGGAAAACATTTAAAAAAAATATGAGGCGGATAATAATGCGATAAATGAAAAAATAACGGCGCAAAAGCTTGTCACGGATCTGCATATACGTGTATTCGCGCGATCATAATTATCACTAATTTAATACAATGAACGAGCGCGGACTGTGAATTGGGATTGCGGCTGTCAGAACCGTCGGGTCGACAATATAGTTGTTTTGAAGTGCTTTACAAGTATAATTAGGGGATAGTGGGTATGAGGGATAACGAGAAGCAAGCATTCACCGCACACATATATCATCAAGCGTCGTTAGCCATGCACGACCCGCGTTCCATTCTGCCTGAAACTCTCATTCAAATCAGAGTATATTATGTTGCGTTGCCTGAAGTACATATAATGCAAGTGTTATCTAATGCACATCGCTATGTCCATCTCGCATGCTTATCTCTATCGTATCTCTGACGTAACCACTTACTTTTCGCACGTATGGTAAAAGAAAAAGAAAAACAAGATTCGAAAATGGCCAACGGCGATGGGATTTCGCGAGGGATGATGCATTATCAGTGCGCATTGTGTTCAGTAGTATGTAGTACGATTACAGCGGGATAGCGATGTTATATCATGATTCCTGAGCATGATGATAATTCTATGTATATAGCAGAGAGAGAAAGAGAGAGAGAGAGAGAGAGGGGGGGGAGGGAGGGAGAAGGAGCAGTATATGCATTGTAGTGTGTGTGTAAACTGACCATCCGGCGACCGCAACGGCTATCTCTCGCGATGCACTCGCCTTCCATCCGATGATACGATTATTCATCTTCCATCATCCGCGCTCACGACTGATCCCGAATCGCCGATGTGCATCCCAGCGCTGCGTCCCTTTTCCCCACGTAGCATAGAGAGTCGTGACTTTATCAGTGTCACGCGGGCGACGACCGAAAGCGTAATTGCCGTGAAACCGCGGCTTAATTGCGAGGGCAAACAGCTAAATTAAAGCAGCGCTTTACCGGGCTAAGCAAGCACCGCCGACTGATTGTGTTTTTGGTTGTAACCGGTCGCCACGGTTGTTAAACGCCGGCGATTCGGTATTCGCGTACACGTTACGTGCTTGTAGGTGAAAGACAGGAAACTACGGAAATACCTACGCACGCGTGCGCGTGTTTCGTGTGTGAACTCTAATAACAGACCGTGCGATCGACCGAACGAGTGCAAGAAACAAGATAAAGCACGAATTTACATGGTACGCTCGATTCTGTCGAGTGGCAAGCGTAAGCTCGCTAATAAATGAACGGAGTAGGTCGTTGAAATTGCTGCTGTTGTTTTTCGCGCGTTTATCCGCTGCGTTTGTCATCGACGTAAGGTAAAAGAAAAAGAGATACAAAAACTATGATAAAGTTACACTTTTATTCGGATTTATTTTTATCAAACCAATTACCAGTCTTCGTTTTGAGAATTAAAAATTGCGCGATAAAATATTGTATAACACATGTACGAAAGATGAAATTTACATTGTGAAAAGATGAAAAGGATGGATAAAATTGTAAAAATGTCCAAACGTGCGATATTTTGTCGATATTTGCACTTTGATATTCTCACTCTTGTACGTGGATTATGAGAGGAGCCAAGTCGATGATTAAATCTAAGTCTACTATATCAATGTGAGAAATGATGATAACATGGTAAGAAATCGTGGTAAAAGGCAGCAATTGGGGTCATCTCACCGAGAGGCAGTAGAGACATGGATTGATGAGCACCTGCACCAGATTAGCGATGCCACTAATCGCGTCGAAACGTAGGGCGATTAGTGCCAGGTTAGCATGCACGCGATCGCACATGCGTTCCAAGGATCAGTTGTTTTTACAAGTCGCGTAGATTTATAACCCCGAAACCAGATAGATCAGAAATATGCCTGCCATCCATCTATTGACCGATTAGGAAAGCTTCGAGGGGTAATATCATGAATGTCCGTTAGATCGTTAGTCACAATCGTTTTCAAATCAGCTTAGTATTGTTTAAGATTGCTGAAAATTGACGGGTTCGCGAATGTGTACCTGATTGCCGCCTTGACGGTGACAGGGATACATGCCCACTGGCTGATGTAGGTCTTCGATTTTCCCTGATGAATCTATACACATTCCGCTAGTAACTTGTCGTATCTGCGTTAGAATTCAAGAGAAATTCACACGGTTACTCTGGGAACGTGAAAGATTCGCTCATCCACCAGCATTTCGTGCGACAGCGCACGATTTTGTCTTTTTTTCGTGCCGCACATTCGAGAATATCCAAGCAGCCGGAAGCACGAACACACATGGCATTGAATGAACAAGCGCGGGTACGATTAGGCACTCGGCCGTCGTTGGGGAAATGATAATGGATCGATATGTATCGCCAACGAAACGGAAACTCGATTTTCTAGTAATTTGGTATGTAGCTTCAATTAACTTCGCAGTGGAATTACGAGACATACATTTCGAAACGATTTCAATCCGTGTACATTGTTTATTCACGCAGGATTATACGATAATAATTAAACTAAATACCGGCGGTTCGCAGTGACTAACAGTCGTCGTGACTATCGTTGTTCCGTGGCTGAAAGCCAAAACAATCAGTTCATACAAGACAATTGGAAAATTTTGCAGAAGCTAAATAGCTATTATTTTATAGTAAAAAAGATAAAAGCGAATAAAATGAGATAAAACAGAATGAATTAAATACTCTATTATAGAAGAAGCATTTTTATTAAATAGTGTAAAAAGAATAATTAATATATGTGATAATATATATTAAAAATAAAAAATTATAAGAAAACCAACAATTCATTTAATTAACAC
>NW_017259561.1:1250579-1252253 GCF_001594045.1 Atta colombica
TAAAAAAAATAATCGAGGCACTTTTAAAAATTATCAATGCATTTTCTAATATTAAAAATTTTGCCTTCAAAGCATTCTAAATAAACTTTCATGAAAATGCTTATAGCAAGGTATTCTAAATATATTACTGATAGTGAGTCGTAGAACTAGCCAAATTTTTTTTATAATGTTGATTTTTATAACTATTTATATTATACAATTTAGAAATGTAGATTTTTGCTATCTAATCAAAATGATGAATTTTTCAAGGTTTAATGTTCATTTTATTTCCTTTTATTCTATTCATTCGTTAACAAAATAACAACTATTTAATTTTAGCAACTTTTCAATTGTCATTTTGTACGTCGAGTAACAGAACAATTGATTGCCATCAATATAATTCATCACACCGGTCGCATACATACTAAATTCTTTGATTTATAAATTGATTTATACTATAATTCAATTTATAAATCAATGATCGAAATTTGGTTACTCACAGTATTTTTAATTTCTATTACATATATATTATCATCAATTTTTGATACTATGATGTAAATAAAACACATTATTCTACAGTGGATATACTCGTAACAAATAATAAACTCGAAATATAGTCACAAGCTCGTACCTATGTATAATACTTGCAAACGTCAGTGACAGCGTGGAGAACTTTATAGCAGAATGTAAAAATCAAATCAAATTCAACAAAAATCGTGTTTCCGTTTTGAACTTTGAGGACAACAGTTGCACACATCAAGCATGCACAAGCATTTCGTGGGACAATGTGTTGAAGTTGTGGTGAAGGAAATTTTTCAGGAGGAGGATGTCTATTGTACCTGATTTCCACCCTGTCGATGACAGGGATACAGTCCGCACGGTTTGTGCAAATCGGCCTTGCGAGCGGGCGAGTCCAGACAGGTGTTACCGCCTTCGCCGAGGTTTCGGACCTGTTTGTTGTTAGTAATTTTTTCGGACATTAACGTGTATCCATCGCACCGTTAGTAATACCCAAGAATATATGTACATATTAATAAACAGATTATTGAGAAAGAAAGTAACATCAACGATGTGCCATTTGGACATTTCTGTTTAATATTTTTGTTATTTCCTCGACTTGACATTTCATCGTGAAACTTTGGAATTAAAATGGAAAATTATTCTCGATCGAATTAAATACGAATGAGTATTCAGTTCGAAATGTCGATGCAAAAATCGCTGATGCTCTGTCTTATTAAAATCAGATTATAAAAATACACACGACGACACGCGACGCTTTTATACCTGTAAAACAATGTAACAAGATTAATAAATCCATGTTTTTGTATTTCTGGTAACGAGATTCGTTGACTCAATCTCTCGTGAGAATTCTAAAACAGAATATGAAAAGACAGAAAAGTCACGCTCTTCGTTGCGCAATGATTCTTTTTTTTTCATGCACAGATTCTGCGGTATGCATGCCTGGCAAAGCGGGGACCGCGCAGACCGCGGATTGCGTTCTCCATTTTTCAAATAGACGGAAACAAATTGAAAATGAGGTCTGCTCGTATTTCGCTCGGTCCGACGCGTGTGTTCACGACCAAACCATACGATGTATATATGTGTGTTGCGTGTGTGCGTGTGCGTGTGTGTTATTGTGTGTGTGTGTGTGTGTGTGTGTGTGTGTGTGTGTGTGTGTGTGTGTGTGTGTGTGTG
>NW_017259561.1:1252324-1258632 GCF_001594045.1 Atta colombica
TGTGTGTGTGTGTGTGTGTGTGTGTGTGTGTGTGTGTGTGTGTGTGTGCGTGTAACAGCAGGTGCATTCAGTTACGGTGCTCGGTCAGCAGTCCTGATTTCACTGCATGCAAGAATTCTGTGGTCGTTGCAGTTTCAACGTGAACATCTTTATTCCCTACCCCTCCTCTATCCTGCCCCACCCTATGTCTATATCCCTTGCCTTCACCCTCATAGGAATCGTCCTCGTCGTCGGCGTCCTCATCGTCGGTCGACTGGAATAAAAACTCGTGATTTATAACCAAGTGTCCTGGAGGTCGATAAAATTTTCAAAGCTCCTGCTCCGCTGGCATTATTAAAGGTAGCTCGAAGGCTCTTAGTGAACTCAATGAGAAATGTGATCTGATATTTAGACAACTTTATGATCCTAACTCTACAGAGAGTTGGAGAGCTCGAAATAATATAATACGCGGAAAAGTCACGTATTTCGGACATTTTTTGAATTTCATACCTCATTATTTTATAATCCAAAGAAGAACGTGTCTCCTTTATTTTTCCCTGGTAAATCTCTGCATTCATTCGTACGTATGAGAAAAAAATTTATTAATGTTAACAGTGATTTTTCAAGAATATTTCTAGAAAGATTACAGAGTGAATCAGAGTTGTTGAACCAACTTTTTATTCTATGAGAAAATCATCGACTTCATATCTAATTGAATTATAACGTGTGCAGTCAATTATTTTCTCATAGGGTAAAAAGCTGGTTCAACGACTCTGATTCACTCTGTATGTGTAACAAGCACTGCATTCAGAGATATTATAAATGTTTTATTGAAAATCATATCATAGGATGTGGGATCGATGCAAGATTGTAAAGGTTAAACAAAATCGCGTTCTGCATTGCGTTTTATCATTCCATGAAGTTTTGCATAAGAAATCCATGCAGTTCGCGTAGAACGACTCAAAAATCGTGGGATACCCCCGGAGAAATATACGTCCTCCCCTGCACGTACGTAGAAACACGTGCACATTCGAAATTATTCACGTCGTGTACGATTTCTGGACCGTCGTACAACCGTGTGAACTATAAATCCAGTCATTTCTCTTCCTCCCATACGATAGGAAGGTCGAGCGTGATTTAGCCGGTTCTGCGAAAGCAAATAAAAAGTAAAAAGGAGAGGGAGGGAGAGAGAGAGAGAGAGAGAGAGAGAGAGAGAGAGAGAGAGAAACTCGGATGGAAGACAGTGGGAATATAAGTTTCGCCTCGAATGGAATTGTTATTTTGTGTGCAATGCGACAATGAAGTTCAAAATCCTTGTCGCACATAAATTCTGTTATTGTGATATTGCCGATTGCATTTCGAAATGCAATCAAAAGCGGCAATGTGATAAAAATTTCGGATTTGTTGTTTTAAAAAATCTGGAATTTTTTAAATAAATCGAATTTATTTAGCTAGAAGCATATTGCGCATTATGCAGAAATATTGGTTCTACGTACGAGTATTGATTATTTGTCAGCGTTATGTATAAATTATGATAAAATGTTGTAGGCATTTTAGTATTAAAAGAAATTATTAAAACTTCCAATTTAAAGATTTATGTTATTGTAGATTAATGATTAATTAAATAAATTACATAAAATTAGAGAATTTTTTTGAGTTTACGTGTATTAAAATAAAGACAGAGATGAGTCTAGTATTCCAGATTGTACGTATGATACAAGAAAATAAGCTTAAGCATGAATACGTATTTTCTATTTTTTGGAACAAACACATCTCGATATTCCCGACAATACATAACAACAATTTAGAAAAACAAATGATTGCATGCGGATAATCCAGGATTGGCAAAAACGAGTTCTACCGGCATGCCGTGCAACTTAAACGACGAAATTGTTATTTCGTGTGTGGCATGGATCCACATTCCAAAGTGCGCGACCACGTAAATGCTACTTCGCGAAAATGCGCGCCCATTCTTTATATATTCCTCCTTTTTCCGCGATGCTTCCTTTTAGTTTGCCTATTCCGCCCACTCGTGAATGCCAGTGTCAGTGCGCTTGGACAGAAAAAGAAAAGAAAGGCGAAAAAGGAAGAAAAGGAAAAGAGTGAAATGCATTCTTTGCCTTATCCAAGGGAAAATGTGAGTGGATCGCAACAAACGACAAGGCAGACAGAGAGAAGACAAGGGAAATAAAAAGCGGTGGGGAACAAGGGGATTGGTCGATAGTATTCGAACTCCCGAACTATTTCGAATTCTGTTGCTTTTTATTATCATGTTCGATCGGAATATTGCCTTCACACGGCGGAACGCGTGTACATACCGTGTGTCATGTCGGCAGCGCCGTGAAATTGTGATTCGCGAGAACCAGCAGTGCCATGACCAGCGGCTTTTGTCTCGCAAACAACGCGACGGAGTGCCACAATTTGTGCGCATGAATACGTGCGTACGAAACACTATGGGAGCATATATCTCAATGCTATTTCATCTTCAACAAACATACTATACTAAAATGAAATACAGAAATGTATACGTAACCCTCGATTTCTTAATTTCTTAATTTCTCTCTTATGAAAATTGTATAATGAATTGTATAACGAGAGAAATAAATCACTTATTCAAAGCCTAGCCCTGAGTTTACATCTATATAATTTATCTATATAATTTGCAATAACAAAAATCAAGAGTTTCATGTCGGATTGTGCTCCATTTTTACAAATATGACAGAGAAGTTGAGGAGTAAAAAATTTAAATTTAACTAAACACATAATTTTTTAATTGTCTTTTTGTGCAAAGATAGATATGTTAAATGTAAATATAAAAACGTAATATAACGAACGAGGAAAATATAACGTATCGAAAAAAAATCAGTTGTAAGTGTCGCTATTTTCTAAATATAGATATATATTCTGGAAAGAAATGAAGAATTGGTATTGGTTATGTATGCTCCTGATATGTAAAATATTTTTAATTTATATTTTTATTTTTAAATTTAAAATTAAAATTAAAAATGTTTTAATTTTATCGAGTGCATACATACTAGTTCTTCATTTCTTCCAAGAATATTCATTTAAAAATAGCGACATTTATTTAATTCTAAAAATTCCGTCTATTTTTATTTTCATAGCATGAAGTATAATATGTATATATTTTTTTGACACACACACACACACACACACACACACACACACGCACGCGCGCGCGCGCATACCACACACACACACACACACACACACACACACACACCACATATATGCTTGTAAAAATTAGAGTTAAATACATTTTTTTGTACGATATTAATTAATTTCTGCTTTTCTAATCGTAGTTGTAAATAATTATTTCGTAAATCTTCGTTCATCTATGAATGAAATGAAATATTTATCACTGAATGACACACGTTCCTAATAGCTTTCGGTATTATTAAAAGCTAAAATATTTCCCTGATAAGGGAGCAACGAGACGCGCGCTCGAAACTTACTCAGAATTTCCGGTACAGCGAACTTTAGTATGCCCAGTTATCTTACACGGCGTGCGCGGAGATAGGCGCGGAGGACGAAGATGATCCTGATACGAGAAATTCAAGTGAAGTGTGAAGATAACGAGACGTGCCGAGACTGGGTGTGAAAAAGAGACGGCCGAGGTGAGAAAGAGCGCGCGCGGAGGGTAGACAGAGATAAATGAGAGCAAGGGGGATGGGCACGAGCACGAAATATTTGAGTCGCGTGACACTGTGACGCCTGTAATGCAAGCCGAGGTTTAACCCTTGCCACAGGGAACGCTACGATTCTCTACATAGGGTTGAAAATAGGCGGGGATGGATGATAGAATGCATTATTCAATAACACGATTAATCGACAACATAAATGAATGTCGTGTTGCGGAACGTAACGAAATATCTACACGCAAAAACGTTCAAGTTATATATCTTATCTTTACGTAATAACGATAAATGAGAAGGATGATCAGAATTATGTGATGAATCGATTTAACAAAATTAGATTTTATAACAATACAATGGGTAATATTCATTATATCATTTGATAACCGACATAATATCTTAGATAAATAAATGTGAATAAATATATTTCATATTTTTGCTAAATTTTTGATATGATGCGTTCTATTTCTTAGATTTCTCGGATTTTCTCCGAGAACAAAAACTCCGAAGGAAAAAAGGCTTTACACTACAAGCGTTTTACTTTCTTCGCGACTGCGTTGAACATTGTGTTAAACACCGGTGCACCGGGTTAATGCACTGTTGGCTTATGATAAAATTAAAGGAACAAAAGGAAATTGGAAGGAAAGTGAGAAAGGAAGAATGATGAAGTATGAAATATTCGTGTCGCGTGACGCTGCAATTTATCCGTCGGTGCAACGTCGTTAATACCGGTGCCTACGTACCGTGACTTTGTCACGGAGCGGCACGCGGCATGTGAAGAGAGTAACGTATAACGATCCGCGTGGAAATGCAAGGTACCCCATCCCAAGCTGGGAAGGTGGATTTATCCTTCGATAACGGTTGCAATCATTTTGCAATTACGAATGCAGCGGAACGGAGTGACGCGGGTAGTTCCGCTAACGCGGTGAAAATAAATTGTGAAATAACTAACAGTCTGTGCCTCGAATCGCGTACATATCGAAACGAATTGATTAATAAAACACGTCAACAATATTGGCGGCGACGAGACGCCGATAAAAGATTGATTAAACGCGCAGAAGCGGTTACTGGAACTGAAAACAGTCGTGAATAAATCAAACATGGATAAATGCGATATCGCGAATAAATTTCTACATTTGTGACGAGAGCAGACCGATTTCGATATATAAATTTATAAGTTTTTCGCTGGCATTGAATTTAATAAAACAAGCAAGAATTTACGTCTTATTCTATTCTTCTCGTTCTCTTACATGTATATCTCATGACGATTTGCATCTTTGACGATTTGGATTACTCGTGTCTTTGTGAATAATCCAACGATGACAATATCGTCACGGCAACCGCAACGAGATCCGACAATTCCGTAACCGATATATACTAAGATGGAATACAATAAAAGGAGGAAGAGGAGAACGAAGAAGCGAGGAAGAAAAGGGAAGAACAACACAACGGAAATAAATCTCCGCGTGATTGATCGTTTGCCATGAATTGCGCGTCCGAGCGATATTAATGCACTATCAGTCGTGACGGGTTCGCACGGATGGCTCGCGTGTACCGCATGTGTAGCTTTGACGAGTCTGTCGCTCGTCGCCTCTGCCCGATATTTATGCGCACGTTTTTTTTTTGCAGCAAAACGAGGGTTACGAGAAAAAAAAAAAGACAGCTCCGCTTGAAATTTCGCACGTGTCGGGATACAACTAAGCTTTGGCTACTGCATTCCCGTTTCTCCTTCTTCCTCTTTCCTAGTATGTCAATAGATTTGTTCGCGTCGCAAGCTCCAACATGCTCCAACAAGCTCCTACCACAATTCCTATTTACTACAACTTTATAAAGCACGTTGGAATGAGTAAGAGCTATGGTAAGAGCATATTACAATATTGGAGCATGCGACGCGAACAAATCTAATAATGAGTTCTGGAATATGGAACACGACAATCGGCATCGTGAATTTATCATAGTGTAATGGTGCAGCATAGAAAAGATTCGGTTCCTAATTGATTAATAAAGTTTAGTGATTAGATATTTTGTCTATTATTCTTGCTTTCAGAAGCATTCAGAAACATTAAAAAAAATTGAGATCGATTCACAGTATTACATATTTCTTTCTATTTAGAAAATAAAATTAGCGATTAAGGAGAGAGAGGGAGGGAGGGAAAGAGAGAGAGAGAGAGAGAGAGAGAGAGAGAGAGAAAGAAAAACAGAAATTAATAAAGTAATTTAATCAAATTTCATGATATGGAGATATAATTACTTTTATCAGTAAAAATGTATAAAATGTCTAATTAAACTTTGATCATTTTCCGCTAATTCTATTTTTAATGTGATCATTATTATTCAACCAACGAAATGACATGAATGATAAATTTTTCTCTCAATTCTTGTTTTAACTTTTAAATTTTTAACATATTAACTGCATAAAATTTGGCATGCGATATATTGTTCAATATAGAAGCGTCGACTTTGTGAGTTTAAATTTTCATCATCATTCAGCTTATTAACTTTGTGAGTATTGTGACTTACTTCACAATAGTGACGTATCTCTCAATTTTTTGAGAGGAAAAACTTGAAGATATTATTTTGCGATGCAATATTCGAACTGCTGCGTTAGAGGGAAATATTGTTGAAGAAGATTCAAACTATGAGTTGAAACGTTTATAAATATTTAATATATATATA
>NW_017259561.1:1258732-1284208 GCF_001594045.1 Atta colombica
ATTAATTTTATATTTTTCTAATTTGTTTCAATTAAAGGAATCTATAAAAAGCTTATTAATTTTTTGTTAGTTTTTTAATTTCTCATTTATCATATTTAACTTTGAATCCTATTTTTCTAAAAAAAAAAAAAACATTTAATGTTTAATATCAATTGAAAGAATCAGGTGCGATGGACATGTTCGAAGAAAAATTTCCGGATTGCTTTTACAAAGGAACGAAAAACAACTTCTTCTGTAAAGGCATTTGCTTTGTAATCAAGTTGCATTGACAAAATCAGTTATACTACGTAGCCTAAGAATTTATAACATCGATCTGTGGAAATCGATTTCCGATTAGATATCGGACAAGCTTCCATCCGCAATCCGATCGCAATTGCCCCGACCACGAATCACATTGTTTCGCAATCAAAGCGGCATGTTTCCAATGTCATGAGCTCGTCGACATCGATCAACGCCTCTTGCTAATATTCATACTCGAGGAAATGTATTAATTAATCGAAGAACAAGATTTTATCGCTTTACAATATTTAAGCTAAATTTGAAATTGCTTCATATTTAAATATTTTTTTTAGCAAAAAGCTAATTAAAAAGATGTAATGAGGTAAAAAATTTCATTTTTTATCATGTATCAAAAGTGTTACTATATATATAACAACAAATATCACGATGGAAAAGATATTCTCTTATATAAAAAAACAATATAAAAAAAGGAGAATAAGACTCTTTTTTGATGACTTTATCTATCTAACTGACTACATTTCCTTTCACAAAGAGCCTTCGAATGTTGTAACCCGACACCTTGATGGATCAAAGCCACGGCAACGTCGTTAAAGATGGAACGTTTTCGCTTTCTCTTCCTTCATTCTGGTTGGTGGTATTTCTCGAACCGCGTAATGTCAGCAGCCGCTAAAAAAAAGCGTTCAAGAGGAGAATGTGGAATAGTCTTACCTCTCCAGAGGCGACTGCCTCGCCTGGAATGAAGAGTTCCGGATAAACGTTGTCCAGGTACCACTTGAACGACTTGCACCCCAGTTTCTTCCTAAGAGCTTTTCGCTCCGATATGTCGCCGTAGTTGCCCTACAAAAGTTCAGTGTATAGTAGAATAGTGCTAACAACAAAAGATAAAAAATATGAAAATTGTGTGGATATTAAAATAAACATAAAGAGAGAGATTACACATATAAAAATAATAATTAAAAAATTTATAAAACAAAAATAAAAATAACAGTTAAAAAATTTATCGATTAAAAATAAATCGTAAATAAAGTAAATTTATAATTCATAAGACTTTTTTATGTCCCTTAGAATTGAAAATATTTGATTGAATAAAAAATTGTTTGCTATAATTCAAATTAAATCGCAGAAACAAGAAAATTAATGAAGAATAAAAAAATTGACGTTACAAAGTTTTATTTTTTTATATTTTACAATAATAATTATTTTTCAATAATAAAACGCTGCTTTATTTTTTATTCAACACTGGACCATCTTGTTTCCAATAACTGTCTAACCCAACCATTGATATTACTACTGCGAACCTTTATTCACGCCTAAAAATAGAGATAAACAAAGAGCGATTTATCTCATTACATTATGAAGCCATCCATGAGGACGACATTCTCGATAGATTCGATCATTACATAGAGCGACGTGCTTACGGAAGCGATTTATTCTCTACGCTTCGATTTATCTCGCCGATTGGATCTCGGCAGGAGAGCAGGGGCGGACAAGCATCAAGGATAAATGACAGATCGTTATAGAAGGGGTCGAAAGAAACGTCCTTCGTCGGAGGAGAGCGAGGACATGCGCACGAGCCTTAAGGGCACTTGGCACGTTTATGGCCCTTTTTACGACAAGTCTTGGTCTACGATCCTCTCCATCATCGACCACCTTTATCGTTATCCTTCATCCAACCAACCCATTCAGCCAATGTTTACGGGAAACTTGGATTAAAGAAACATACTCGATGATTTACCGATACACCGCGACAAGAAATGGAATCTTTAGCTCACGATAAAAGATAATTTATCACTAATTATCTATTTCCTGACAGGGATTATGTCCTACAACTCGAATAATTTCGAATATAAATTTTTAAAAATTATTCCTGTGTTTTTATATTACAGAATATTTCTCCATCTATTTATACGAATATTGTTGAACATATTGAAGTTCATTTTTATTTAATTAGTCGTATAAAATCCTTATCTCATTTTATTTTCCGCATCTTACATCGATCGCTTATGATAACTCGCTACAAGGATTGCTCCCCCGTAGCATTTGCACAAGAGGTTCTATATGAAAAGAAAGTTATGCATGCGACGATGCAAGTACTCACCTTGTCGTGACCTATCCTCTGATAGTAGTACTTGGCGTACTCGTCCAGCCACACTTCGCTCAGTCTTATGCTATTCCTCTTGAGCACGTTCACGCCGTTGCGCCACTTGTAAGGCGAACGTTTCCTGAAGATGTGACCCACGTGCGAGCATGGCACGATTTCCAGGGTGCCTGAGAACGCGTCGAGTTATTAGATTAACATTTTCATTCGGTTGAATTATACGTTTACACGTTGCTGGCTAGTTTTAAGAATCGTGTAAATGCAAATAAGTTAAAACATGAAAATAAAAAAAGAAACATTTGAATAAAAACATAAATGCGTGCAATTTTTTTCGAAATAAAGAACAACGAAAATATAATGCATAAAAGGAAAACAATTCGCATTTAGCGTCAAGAACAAAATAAAAAAAAAAAGATAATTCTTCTATATTATAAGATTACAGTAATTTAGAACTTCAGTTTCCTAAATTAGAAAAACAAAACCTTTTTTTGTTATCATGTTGTCTTACCTCCGCACATCCAGGTTTTAAATGATAATTCAAGATTCTCGCCACCCCATATGTCGAAGCCGCTATCATATGTGCCGATCCGTTCGAAGAAAACTCGGTCTATTGAAAAGAGGCCGCCAGCCATTGTTGGTGACCAAACGGGTTCGGCCGGGTTTTTGTGCCTCTTTCTCTCTCTCTCTGGTACCGCGTGCCAATTGAACTTGATAACAAATGTTGATATATGTCAAGAATCCGCCCAAATAAATGGTTATGACTTTTTGATCATATAATATAATATTACAAATTGATAACTTTATAAAATGAGACTTAAAAGTCATTTAAAAAATTAATGTCTTACCATTACATTTTCCAGTTTTTTATTTATTTATTTTTTTTTAATCGCATCTTGTCAGTTTAGAAACAAATAATTTAAAAAAATATAGATGTAAAACACTTTTTATATAATAAAATGCAGTCCCATAAAGTGGCTTTTACACGATATATCAGTTTCTTCCCCAGTAAATAATTAGTTTGGTGTCACGCTGTCGCGTGTGAAAATCAATTGCATTCCGGCAAGACAGACGTAGGTATTTTCTACCGTTTCCCAATGTTCGGAAAAGAACGGCGTGAAGATTTCGTTTACCTGGAGATTCCAATCGAATCCACCGACATTTACACCGCTCGAGTCGCGCCAGTGGTATTCCAGGGTAGTGTCGTCTATAACATCGATCACCGGACAAACTACCGTCGTCGGATCGCGCGCGATCCGATCCAGAAGAGGTTCTAGCCAGCCCTCCGTACATTCACAATGGCTATCCAGATATGTGAGGACCGGAGCTTTGGCCGCCGCAGCGCCTAACAAGCGCGCCCTGATAAGGCCCTCACGTTTATTCGCTCTAATAATTCTCACTTTTGGATAATTCATCATATAGTCCTCCAATTGGCGCTTGAGATGAGCTGCAAAAGGATTGATTTTTCGTTATTTCACCGGACAAACAAAACATCAAAATAATAAAATATCGCGTTGCGTAATTAACTTATTTCTATATTTAGTTATATCCTATATTATATCTTTCATTGTGTTACTGAATACTGAATAATGGAGTATTTGTTCCATCTTAACTTTAAAATATCTTACATCCTTTTTATAGGAAATGTCAGCATTTAATATTAAACAGTCATATAATTCATGGTATAATCTCGTAATACGCAGCGTTATTGACGGAACTTGTCGTCTTTAATATCAGAATTTGCTTGAATATTAATCTCGTGGATCTGTAGATTTTGTCTCAACCACCATTGTTTGCTAGACCTCCGCCGATTTGGAATAGGTATAAGTTGGTAGGATCTATGCTTCGGTAAACGATAAATGCAACAATAAAGTGAATATACTCGTGAATATACCCGTTTCTCTAGATTTCTCTAAAATCGATTACATCCTTAATGTCAGATTACGGTTTATTTATGATGTCATTCGCAAACTGTTGCGGTAACAACAATTACCCTTCTCGTTGTAACTTTATTTCCTATTCACAATAAATTTAATCGTATGCTAGATAGAAAGAACGATAATCCTGGTATAATAATCCATTTTAATTACATTTTTCTTATACATAGAGACGTGTTATTAACATTTCAACATCTGATTAAAAAAAAAGTAGCTGCTTATCTATTCTAATAAAGATTATGTCCGCTAAACTAGTCTCTAATTCGCCATTAAGGTATCTAACGATTGAATATAGAAAAAGGACGTAGCTCACAAACTTATGAAGATTTGTTTAAAATGGAAAATAACAGCTATGTAACTTTACAAAGTTGTAATAAATATTAATATTGTTACTGTTATCCGATTAAAAAGCGGAGTTCATGTATTTTAGGCAATTTGAAAAGTACACAGGGATGGATTCATCTTTTTTCTTATTCAATTTTATTTACTGAATTACAAAATCGTGGTTAAAATTGTCCAAATAGTTCGGAAAATTTTTTTTTTAAGCAAGAGAAAACAACGATAATTACTTTGTTGAATCATATCTAAAATTTCTCTTTATTTTTTATATAAAAATCGTTTCTTTTTTTAAAATAAATTATTATTAAAGTCATAACTTTTATTTGCACTATACAGGGTAGTCCATTTTAATCAATACAATCAATTTTCTTCGAAACGATTAATAATGTTTCAGATAAAACTGAAATTGTTTCAAAGAGGACATATTTTGATCATAATTTTTTTCGAGATAGAGGCATCGAAAAGATATGAAAGTTATCCACTTTTTAAAATAGAATTAAATGATTTTTTTACATAGTGTAATTATTTTGCATATAAAAGGATTAAGTAGAGATATAAAAAAACCATTAGTTTACGAGATATTTTATAATTTATTCTAGCACATGTTGGCATAAAGTGTTAAATATTTCGTAAACTTAATTTCTTGATAATCGTATCTTCAGTATAGTAAATAAATTTGAGTAACAAAAAAGGTGAATCCTTGCATGTTTCTCAAATCGCCTAAAATGCATGAAACTCCTTTATCGTCACAGCATTTTATTATTTTCTAAGAATCATAGGACCACATATATATGTGAGTACCAACAATAGGAGACAAATACCTTTTAAGTCTAGCTGAATTTTTAAGTGCTCTCTTATATAATTCTATGTGAATTTATATATATATTATGTATGTAATCCTTTAAATTGCGCGCCAAAATAATGTTTTGGTTATGAAATGCAAACTTCATAAAAGTACCGCAGTAATATTACAAATTAAACTGACTAGCAATTCGATAATTCATAAGCATCTTAGAACGATCAATAATGACATTAAAATCTCCAAGATTCGATTGCACCAACGTTATTCTAATTTTAAACGAGACTTGAAACTCTCTTTGTTCCTGTCTCTTTTCGGTTTTAAAACGAGAGAATTTTAAATTTCGCTTAAAATCAAAGTAACATTGGTGCAATCGGGCCTAAATAATTTTATTACGCCGGCGAGGAATCGATTTATTATTGTTTTAAATTCCTTTATCTGTTTTTCATTTGAATATACACAATTCTGATTTTAAAAAAAAAATAATATCGATATTGCCACTGAAAATCTTCGATGTCACTTGTGTGGATGCTTCGAGATCTCAGTCTGTTATCTTGTATTATTTTTGACAAATATAAGCGAGATGTAAATTTAAAACATATAACTGCCTATAGTTACGGATCGCTAGGCAGCAATTAGGATATATTTGTGATTTATTCTTCGTTAAGATGGCTTTATGAGGGACCGTACCACTAATCCTAAGCCTCTGCCCTGTAAGCTCGATTAACTATGGATAGTATAATGGGATTCTACGGATCAACGTGTTTCGTGCAAGAGCAATGATTACCGCACAAGACATTTGATTTTATTTCCTTTTTATTGAATTGCGCGTCTGATAAGCTTTAATACAAAATCATGCTCGATTGCCATTCAGCGATTCCGTATTGCGTATCAGTTCACAAAAAGAATTTTTTCGTGCCGAGATATATTATAGGAAACTATATAGGGATCGTTGTATAGATCTCGCTGGTAGTTATGAATCGAGAAAATGTTCCTTTCGAAGTACACTGAAGTGTGTGTTGAACGAAGAGCGTTACGTCCTTGTTAGCTGCACTCGAACGAGAAGAGATGAACCGTAAGAGATCAGAGATCAGACATTTAATACACGCGCAACTGGCTCGCGCGCATGGAATCCGCGCGCATTCCAAACCGAATTAATTTCTAATGAATTCCCCGAACACAAAGAGGCACGCATAAACCGACCCTGGCCATTATTGCAGATTTTATTATGACTTTGCTGAGTGCACTATATGAGGCGTAGATAATGGAACCACTCAAAGAGCACAGTCTGTCGCCGTCGAGAGCGCTCATAATTAACTCTGTAATCCCCGTCGCCAATCCCCTTTATAAAAGCTAATTATCGTGCGTGAGTTTTGCCGAGAAAGGCTAAAGTCTACGCTGTAACTTTCTTGTGGACTTGTGTTAATCATTGAATTCATTTTAACCCACCGCGCGTTTCGGCGAATAAAGAGATAATTTTTTAATATAATAAAAAATTATCATATTGTAATATAATATCCATATAATTGAAATAAAATATTCGATGATTAATTATAATTATATATAAAGAAATTCATACGTATAAAGGAACTCTCGAATTAGATGTTGCAATTTTATTTTAAATAAAAGCATGCATAAATTCATTTATCGTGTTCGCATTTTTTAATTATCTTTGCGAAAAAGGAAAAGCATATAAGAGGCAGTGTTATATTTTCCTTCTGTGATAAAGCAATCAGTTGTCTGTTAATAGTTAATATAAAATATTGGCCAGGAAATTGCTGAAGCAAGTAATTATGTTTATAGGTTTAACTTCCGGTCGGGACGAGAGCTTATCTTGAGCTTTTAATAAAGATTGCAGCAACTATTCTATATACACTGCTTTCCCGAATCCAGTTTAATCTCAGACACCCTTTCTCAGGATTTTTATGTTCATCCGCCTGTATTATTTGGTAGGATTCCATGCGATTATCGATTGTCTTTTCTTCGATATACGATTAAAACAAAAAATAATATAATATTTTTAATTCAGGAATGTTGACGCAAACCTTCATCTATTCTGAAATTGATATTTTATATGTATCAACTCGTGTGAATGCATATTTTTTAAATATAACTGACGCTCGTAAATAGTTTAAACTATAGATCTTTTTTTGCTAACAGTGATTCCAGTTTTACTAGTTTTGTAATTTAGATTTCGATTTAGTGGCTGTTGTATAAACGTTAGTTTATTCGAAAACGTGCAACTACGTTGAAGCTATAATTGCCTTTTTGCATCCAAACAATGCGTACGTATTTGTTTCGCCCGCATTTACGAAATTACATGTTTCATATATTTCTATCAACTTCACGTATATGCCTTTAGGCGAAAAACATATATTCTGACAGATGAATATGAATAATTACAAACATAGTTTTTCAAGTTAATAAAGACATCAAAACTTGAACAATGACAAATATTTCTTCGCCGAAGTGTACATATATATGTACATTTTTTATTTCTTCATTTCGCGAAAAAGCATTTATTATAAAAAAAATATAGAAACAGCTTCAAATAGTTTTTCTTCTTCAAAATTTCTTTCTCTAAATTTTCTTTTTCTAATAAGAAAAGTTTGGCAAAACAATTTATTAAAATCTGAAATTCACAAATAAAATACAAAAAATATAAAAACAAAATACATTTGAACCTGATTGTCACACATAGCGATTTGTTATTTCGTCTGATAATTTATAGTTTAATTTAGTTTCTGGGATATTAACAAAAATATGGAAATGTTAGATTTCTTTAAGTGTTTTCGATGTTAGAATCGAAATAGAAAATTTATATAATTATATATAATTATATAATTACAGGTATAGGTACATATATTTTAATTTTGCAAAGTTTCAGATTTTTACGAGTTTTCAGATTGAACCTTTCTTATATAAGTATTCCCATAGCTGTAATTTTTGATACACTATAGCGCGTTCACGCCCAATTTCGGAAAACGAGAACAAGTGAGGACGTTAAACTTATAGAGAGCCGAGCAGCAGAGTTTGTATGAACCTCTCGTAATTTTCAGAGTATCTGTAAAGCAGGCTGAGAGTTTCTCTTCTATTCACGTCGCGGCGACACAGTAGAGAGATGGATTGCAATTAATCGATCTATCGCAAAACTACGAAACACTGTCGCGATAACGAATCACCGTTCTGAATAGAGACGCGGTTGTACGAGCATGTACGCGAATATAATGGTTCGCGGTTTCCGTTCGCGTTCTGTGCTTACGAGTTCCCCTTTTGGCGTTCTATCGAGGATTTTTCATCGCTCGGCGATGAGAGCTGCACGAGGATTTATGACACTACGGAAACGATATGCTATTCCGCTTCGATCGAGCATAGAAGATATTTCGTTTTGAATCTAAAGTACGTGTGCGGTTCGAGCGATAACGCGAGAGTAACTCGTCTACTTTTCGCTTTATACGAAAAGAAATACCTTGAATATATCATATGTCATGCAATAGAGATACAAATTACATATTAATTTTCCCCGATAAATGATCATATAAATTATTTCTCATAATTTTCTGGTATCGAAAACAAAGTTAAAATCTGTTTTGAAGCATGCATAAATAAAATTAAGTCTACTGTGCGTTATTATGAAATTCGACAATTTTAACTTTCTGGAGTTGACGGTAGATCCATTGGATGCATTTAATTATAAATTTCTTTGTTAAAAATATCGAACAATTCAATTCTTTTTATGTTGCATTATGCAAAAATTAGATTATTCTTATTCTTAAAATTATATTTACAAGAGAATCGTTAGAATCTCTTTTATTGATTTTGATGAGCTTTGTTGGATTTTGATAAATTATAGAGCATCAAAAGATATTAGATCCAGCATATTTTTATACGTTTATTTCTAAGATTTAGGAGTCCCCCTGAAGAGTAAGGAGAATTTTAAAAATTTGACAAATATAACACTGTTATTAAGAGTATAAAATACTATAAAACTTTTGTATAAAACAATTGTTCATATACCTGATAGTTGCAAAAATATTCGAAAATGAAGTTTTATTATCGAGAAGTTATTTTCAAGATGTTGTTTCGTCTCATAAATCTGGAAATAAACACATAAAAAATAATCTAATTTTTTTTTTTTGAAATATATCCAAACTCTAAAATATATTCAAATCTATCAAAATCAAAAGACAATTACAGGCGTTTCTCTTGTTAATATTTATTCTTTTTATACGAATTACGTTTATTATTTTGATTCCTTAAAATTAGTGTTTTTTTAATTAACATAAATTAAATAGGTCTCATAGATGCAGCATCAGTAACAGTATTATAGATTTTAACATCAGAAAGATAATAACGAAACTTGAAAGATAATAACGAATTTGTTAACTTTTCTATATTAGTAGAAAACAACTTACGCATGTCGGAGAAATCATCGACTAGAATGATTTCCTGTATGAGATGTTCTGGCGATCTATCCAGCACGGAGTGCACTGTACGCAACAACACAGACCAAGCTTCGTTGTGGAAGCAGATAATTACTGCTGTAGGCGGAAGATCCTTCAAGTACCTACCAGATTCCTTACACCTAAAACAAAAAGAATCAAAGCAATCATCAAATACCGTTAACGATTGTGCTATAAAGGAAAATCGTGTTGTTAAAATTATATTTCATATACAAATATTACTAACGAAGCAAAATATCGAAATATCGTTGCATTTCATGTTGAATATAGGTCTTGTCTACGTCCCTCTAATAATATTAACTTCGATAGCGGATTGTATGATTGTTTGCAGAACAATCACGAGCACAGTGCATCAATAGTATGGCTGAATCGAGTTCTTGATCTGTAGACCGCAACAGGGATGATTAAGCGAAACCGATAATATGTACGAGAAGATATGTCAGGAAAATACGGTAATACGATTAAGGTAGAGAATGTTCGTAAACTAAACGCCCACGAGGTGTACGCTCGCCCGAAGCTCACCGCAAAATGAATTCCAGGGATGCAGGGATTGAGACTTCCGGACCTAGTTAATGCACGAACACATAGCTAGCCGCAGACACACGTCGCGGTTTATGGATATGGCAAATAAAATGTATGTGTTTTTCACTTTTTTCGTAATACTTGCGAGAGCGAGAGATTGCCGTTTCTGTGTATTAACATAACATATTCTCGTCAAATTCTATACACATTGTATTTATCCAATATTTACTCTGTTGCATTCGCTATTCGCGATTTTGTAGTCTCATAATGCATTTAATACATGAATACATTTCGATTCACAATCGATGTCTTCGTAATTAGCTCTGCTATAAATACGTATGCTTCCACCCATGAGATAATTATCATATATTAATTCAAGGTATTCGTTTGTAATTAGCGCATTATACTGCAGCCGAGAGTAAGTACATTGTACACGTTACGATTGCGCGCATTGCGTGCTAATGAAGCGATTATGAGATGTGCCATTCAATAACGGCCATTACTATGATTACCATCTGTGAATAATTTCAATTAACAGCTGCCAGCACACGCATCGTTCACGAAATGTACTGTTTGCTAAATTTCCGATTTATCCTTCCTGGTGTACCGAAGCGAATATCTACTCGTGAATGAGATCCTTTCATAATCAGTTTCCATGTCGGATTGAAGGTGTTTATGTCAGATGAAATGTAAAACTTAATGTATCTATATATGTATATTTATACGTCTACATTTTTTCATAGGAATATTTTTTCGTTGCAAAAACAGCTTGAAGTACAAGTAAACATAATAAATAATCTTATAATAATAATCTTATAATAATTCTTCAGTTAATTTGAGAATTAGCCAAGGAAAATAAGATAATGGTAAACAGTTAAATAACAGAATAATGATAAGCTAAATAGAAAAGAAGAGAAACTTCTTGAAAATATTTTGCAGATTGAAATAAAAATGTGAACATATCAGAAAAAGATTACTGAGATATAATGTATTTTAAAACATGTATTTTAAAACAATAAAAATTACAAGATAAAATATTAATAATTTAATATCGATAATGAATAGCGGCAATGTAGAGAATAAGTACATTTACATGTCATGTTGTTTCATATTTATCCAAAAAAAAAAAAACAGACGCTTAACAAATTTCATATAAAAAGAACAAGCATGTCACATTGAATTTTACATAAATTGTCACAGGTATTTATACATATCGTTTTTATCAATCATAATACATTTTATATATAAATTCAACTGCGTACGTTACAACTAAGCTGTGAATTGTAAGACATGTCATATGATATTTAAAATGTCACATGATAATTAAAATTTTTTATAAGCATGTTGGAAAGGAGGATATTATAAGACCATAATAAAATAATAAAGAAGGTTTTCTCTTATAAAAACAGAGAGGTTTAATTTCTCTGTCCCGAATAAATGCTGTATCTGGTTTCGAATGAATGCTGTATCATAAATTCATAAAGATAACGGCGCCGCGACGAATATCATATTAAGATAAAATTAATATAAAATTAGAGTGAGAAATTAATTGAAAATTTTATACGGCATAGAAGAGATAAACTCGTCTAAAAAAATATGTATAATTTTAACGTAGATAATTAATTAAATATTAACATCATCTCTAATTTATTTCGATTAAGCATACTCTTATTAATTTTCAGATACGTTATAATGCAACCTATTTGATATATTTGATATATGTACACTATGTAACTATACGTAGAAGATAAAAGTATAAATAAGAAAATCCGAATATATACAGTCACAATCTACTTAGAGATCAATATTATATTGAAGTTTCATAGAATAGTATTAATTAATTTTCATTATATAAATTTTATTTATATAATCAGTTAGAGATATTAGTTTATTTTATAAATTATTACATTATAAAATGCGTAGAGGAAAGGAGGTAACGAAGAAGGTAAGATAACGAATTGTTAATTTTTTAGCTAATAATAGAAAAACAGACTTAACTTATTAAAGGCAGGTAATACACAATCTCTTATAATTTGAATTCAATCTGATTACAAAAATAGATAATATATTAAAAAATGTGATGCATTCACTTGTAATTTTGCAATATTTGTATATAAAGAATGACATAATTATAGTAGGGAAGACCAGGATCAGTTGACTAAGTAAAATAATCGAAGCTACATTAAAAACAAAACACATGAGACACGCGTAAACGTATCTGAGCACGCAACAGCGACTGTCGCTCAGTTTATTGTCTATAACGTCTTGTTGCGAACATCTATATTAGAAGTTATGCCACAATTTTAAAAAATTGTGCACACTTAAGTAAATATTTTTATTCTCAAAGTTTTTGTTTTACAATCGTATATGATTGTTGAGATATTTGATTTTTGCTTAGATAGTAAGTGTAGTGTTCTTACTTAATAAAGTTCAACAGATTTTTTTTTGTTTGTGTGTCTTTTTTATCATATATTGTTAATTTTTTTTTAAATACACGGATGGGGATAGTAGACTAACTACAGCATGGAACTGTATGATTCATTTAGTGACGACTCTTATAGTATTTACTCAAAATTTTATTCTTTTAAAGAGATTTTCCAGTAGTAAATGTTCTCGAAAACTAGACTCATTCGATATGTTTTTGCACGAAATGAACAAATTTTGCAAAAAGCAGCATTGTTTTGCCCTGCGAAGCGAATGTTTGTGTTTAAAATATATTTTTATAAAAGTTTTATTAATATAGCCAAAGCTTATATAGCCAAAATATAGCTTAAAATACATTAATCTTTTAATAATTATTAATTAGAATCGAATTACCCCAGTCCCGATACTCCTAGTTGAATGAAATGCATTAGAAAAATGCATTTTTTCATATTAGTTATCAGTTTCCCCTTACTTTTAAATTACTTTTAAATTAAAATATTGTTAAAATATTGTTAGTCAAATGTAGTAACTGGCGTAGAATTCATTTTTTCGATAATTTCGTCTGTAAAAATTCAAAACTGAAAAATGAGTCTATTAGCCCCAATCTCCCCTAAAGGCTTTCATTTTGTTGTAATAAAATTGCAATATTGTGTAACTAAAAGCGAATACAATAACATATTAATATTTTTTTATTTTTCGCATTAAAATGGTTTTATTAATTAAATAAGAATATACATAGGTAACTGTGGGTAAAAATGACAAATGTCGTGTATGGGTAAAATGACGCTCGCATGGAAGTAGATTATAAGTTATATGACCGCGCGTGACGTTTTTATAACTCAAATAATAAATAATTTGATGCTCATGATTCAAATCTTTCTTCCTACAATACAATATGATTAATATGGACATGAAGAAGAGAAGAATTATATAAACTGTACACATTGTTTCTATATGTTACATTTTTCATAATATTTTCATAATCACAATTAAAAATTAATATTTATTTTTATACTATAACTTTCACGTTTGTTTCATCTAAATACCTACTTGGTTAAAAATAAGGTTAATTATAAATATTTTTCTATGTGATATTAAGACATTAGCTTTCATGTGATGTAATTGTGATATCCAAGTTTAGTTATAATGTTCTTTAATCATTTTATTTAAATCTTATTTTATTTTTGAGTACACACAGTAGTAAGTAGGTATATTTTACTAATAAGTTCATTACATATAATAATTACTACATACAGTACATATAATACATAAATATAACTATTAATGTTAATGTTTCAATAATTTTATTTTCATAAATTATATAAAAGTTTTATTTTGTTTATACTTTTCTTTAAAACTTCTTATAATATATTAAAACAATATAAACATATCGTAATAAATCTTTTTTTACTCATAAAAAGTATATTTTTAACTTAAATTGACTTTTCGTCATATCCTACTAAAAGTCATCTTACTCACATATAAAGGCAAGATGACAAAATTGATATGTCTTCAAAAAAATTAAACTTTAAAGAATTGTAATTTATTTAACAACTTTATAATTTTTACAAATGAATTAAGACTGTAATAAACTTGAAAAAAAATAAATCAATCTCTTTACCTCATCTCAGAAATTATGAAAAAATCGACAAACCTTAAGGTTGTCATTTTACCTCCCTTTCCTCTATAAAATTTTATAAGAAGTTTCACATTTAACTACAAGAATTTATTTTTAATTTAACCATTATTAAAAAATAATGCAGCTTGGAAAGTTGCTTATATGTACAATATATTTCTAAAAGATTTTTAAAAGAAAATATCTTGTAGTATTATTAATTTGTAGAATATTTAGATTTTTATGTATATATAAAATGTAATATAATGTTAATTAAAAAGACTGAAATTTATTTTATTATTTACGTAGATTCTTTAAAATAATATTTTATGCAATGGTACGCCTCCTACATTATTGTTAATTGCATATCTGATGATCCTTAACCATACATCAGATAAGCTTTTGACTAGAAAAGTAAAAGAGGCTCGCAAAAAGCAAACGCTCAAGCTGAATCAACGCTATTTGCATTTGCATTCCTCTCATTCCGCATTAGTTTGTGTACTCAATTTTAACAGTAAAGCAAAGCTGGCGAAATTCTCATTTTCAAATGCGGAGCACTTGCGTTTTTAATTTCCAACATTGTCGGTGATAAATCTCGCAGTAATAACGGCTTCCACGGAGAAAATTCTGGTCGCGGTTTGTCATTATTATCGCACATAATTCTTGCAGCAATAACAGGTTTCTTAATCTCCTTTTCTATAAGTCATTTTTAATCCATATTATGAACAACGGTACTCGTTACGTTATATCATTTAATATAATTGTAGTAATTTAATATAATTAATATCATTTATATAAAAATATAATAATATATCGACTACACTCGATATATCAATTATTCGTATAACTTATCCACTCGAAAAAATTTTTTCCGGTTCGATAAAAAAAAATCTGTAACAAATCCTGCACGAATGAATGATTAATTCATAATACTATTATATATTATCCGATTAAATAATAAATCTAAAATTGCAATATATCGTTTAAGCGTTAAATATATATTATGTCAACACTGAATTTATATAACAGAATAATCATTCTATTAGCTTGATGTGGGAAAAATCTACCTGTCAATGCGTATTTATACAGCTCGTATAGGTTGAAAGTAAATCATAGCAATATCGTCACAGTCGTATTAATATATCGTGAAAGCGCACGACCACGAATATAAATCGCGCACGCGGCACGACTCGAACAAAGTGGGAAATCGCTTAAGCCAGTAAACGCATCGATCGTTTCCAGTCGATTGACGTTCAACAGCGATATCCTCTTTTCCGTCGACAAAAGAGACTCCATTGTTGGACGGCGCTCGGGATGGGTACCTCGAAATCAGCCACGGATATCGAATGAGAAGCGGCTCCTTCGCGCGTTCAGCACATTCGGCGATCACCCTTACCATCCCCATCCTCCTGTCATCCATCCCAATCGCCTAAACCCCGCAAGGCGTTGCACTCGATCAAACGCGTCACGTTTCATGCTGCGTCTCATCCCTCCGTCGCATCGCGTCGCGTCGCGTCGCGTCGCCCGGCCTGCATCTCGGATGCGTGGAATTCTATTTGCAAGTCTCTTCATCGTAAGCATCTCGCCTGCGGGGATCTTGACTTGTCTTCGTTCGTAGAAATTGAAGAAATAGGCGCGCGCGAAGTGAGTGAAAGTCAAATACTGTGGAAGTGAGTGCACGAGCACCAAGCTTCGGGGAAATGATGTTGCGCTGTGAGAAGATGGAGAATCAAATTTCTCGCGTCCAAATTCTTCCTTTGTTGGCAGCAAGCCTTTCTTTTCCAATAAGTTGTAATGAGAATATTCTCAGATAGATATCGCGTGACGAAATAGATTCGAATGTTTTATTCAATTAAAATTTAAATGTGATAAATTATCATAATCTTTTCGTTGAACCATTATTAAAAGTTAATAAAGCTTGGGAAAATATAATCTGTTTCTTAAAGTTTCAAAGAAAAACGCCTTATAATGGAATTTATTGATTTGCAGTATATCCAAGTTTTCATCTCATCCCTTTTGCCCGATACCGCAATAAAATGCAAGGAAAACATCTTAAAACTCGCAAGGCTATCAGAAAATGCAGAATGAGATGTACAATCTAATTTAGTTTCCCTGGCGTAATTATATATCTTTAAAGAAAAACTTTTTGCGAGGGTAGCGCTGCAAAATATCTGTTTCAGCGTTTCTCTGAAAGATAAATGAAAGTTTCGTGAAGCTAATTGCGGGCTTTTACGAGCATCTTTCTTGCCTTTCAAGAATCGTTTGTCTACGAATCTTCAGATTACGTTACAACAGTCAACGTCGACATTCCTTACAAATGATTTTATATTTTTCTTATCTTTTTAACTGTACTTACACAAGTTATTCGATATTGTAATTCCTCAATCTATTAGCATAAATAGCTAATAACAGTGAATGTCAATGATATTTTATAAGTCGCGATAGATAATAATCCTGTTCAAACAACAAAAATAACCTAAATCTAAACCTCAGAAATAAAGCGGAAAAATTGGATACTTTGCGATATCTCTTGTAAGTTACGCTACATTTGGCGTCCTTCGAGAATGGCCTCAAATCTAAGAGAATCTAGATATCCCCGGATTCTCGTCATAACCGATGGATAAGAGCGCCTTTCTCGTACGAGATTATAAGAGAGCCAAAAGAAATAGATTCGCATTTTTAAGAAAGATGATGCAGATAATCCGAAATGGCCAGCGTGATAAAAATGCATGACCTACATAAACTCAAATTCCGATTGATTTTTCATCGTTACGAAGATCGCGAAAAATTTCTTATCGAAAATTTGTGTGCAATTTCACACTCATGCACTCTCTCATTAATTTTTACTACTCATTAATTTCAATACATTCAATACATTTTCAGATTTGCTGATCTCTCTAATACGTATATATTGTACAGAAATGAATTCACTTGTTATGAATTTTCTATGACTGTGGCAGATCGTTTTTCGATTTATAATTTTTTCCTGAAAGCTATTTACGAGACCACATTTACGCAAGTTTTATTTTCATAGTATCACAAAACAACACTATTAGAGTGCTTTCACTTTATATTGACAAATCAGTTTTAAAATCAGCATTAAACATGTATATCACTATGAGTACATCATGACTTTGCGTGTGTATCTTGTTTCTTCGAAAATAACCAAAAACTGCAGTATTCAAGGATTTTTTTATATAAATAATATATAAATATGATACATGCGAGTGTTGAAAATATTTATAACAGATGGACTCATTTCTGTGCAAAACGCATCATTCATATCATGTTCATTCTTTACAGAGAAATTAATGAATCCGGATGTGTAGTGTACATATGCAGAAAAGGAATAATTTTCTCATTATTGTGCAGATTCAATATGCCCAGTTAATGTTTTATTTTCGGTATTTATTGTACTTTCCCAAAGACCCGACACATGTTTGTATGTATGCAACAACTGAACACACATTTTCTTCATATTTACGCGTGTGTTATGTAATTGGGCTATGTAATATTTGGACGAGAGAGATCGACTCTCCAAGACCTATTTTCTGAGAGTCTGAAAACAGTCACTCAAGAGAAAGATGGATCACGCTAGCTTTCGCGAACATTTTTCATATTTCGGATTCGCAAAGACATTTTGTACATTTCAATATCATTATAATTTGCAAGTAAATCAAAGAAACAAAGAAAAAAAGCAAAAGAGACATTTCGGTCCTCTTTTAATTCGATTTCTTTCCTACATGTACTAAAAATATAATATAAAATCCAGTATAATTGTGTTCTTTATTACTGACAGTTATTCAACTAACGAGATATTTTCATAGTGAAAAACCGAGCATGGAGGAAGACGTGTATTGAATTTTTCGGAATGTAATTTCCTATGTATTCTTTTCTCTGGCACGATGAAAAAAAATACAGACGCGGTTTCAATTAGCTCTCCGCGACGAGAATATCGCAACTTGCAAGCTCGCATCCGCTCCGCGAGGTATCATAAAGATCCGTAATGGCTCGATGGGGTGCGGACTTTCGGCTATAGGGGTAAACGAGAATATCCATGATGAAGTGTTTCTCACCTTTCTTCGTGCCATGGAAAGTACGTGTACACACACGTATAGGTATATACGAGGAACCGCCGTTAAGTTAGAGCTTTCGCACGCGGGCGTGAGCGGAATGTATAGCTGTATACACGTTCCGAACGTTAACCTACGAATTATTATCTCGTTTATATCGTCGTATTTAATTTCGTGGGATACCGTAAGTCTGTATGAGCATGGTTCCAGCAACACGTAACGTTTATGTTAAAGCTTTATTCGCTGACCAGAATAAAAAAGAAAAAAAAGAACGAACGTCGTTCCAACACGGAAGCTATTTTCTTATGTCTTGTATCATTTAATAACCGGGTTTGAGCCATCGATATTACTTCTTTTTTTCAGAATATAAATTTATAGCGGACTTTTCAAACAGAATAATAAATTCTGCTGATATTAAATGATGTGAAAATGATTCCAAAATGATAGTTTTCGATCGATTACGAATCATTTTTAATGCCACCTTGATGTTATCGTGTCACCTATTGTTCAGTTTGGATCATAGTCATGACAATACCAACATTGCGAATTCCCAACGTATTTTTTATACAAACGCAATTTTCTGTACAAAAATCCTCGTGCTTCTATCACACACGTTAATTTTCATGTAGCGAGATAAGCGAGGTAAAACCACTTTTATGTAGAGAGTACATGCGAATCTCGTCTGTTTCTTAACGTGGATAAAGTATAGCGGAAAAGAACAAAAACCAAAATCCGAAAGAGAGAGAGAGAGAGAGAGAGAGAGAGAGAGAGAGAGAGAGAGTTTGCAAAATCGTGATCGTTTAAGTACAAAGGTTCTGGCACGCGAGATGTATGTGAATCAAAGCAATCACATGGCACTCTATTCACCGATTGCTTCACGAGGGAACTGACTGAAATTCAATCTTAACGAGACGCGGTTGACGACGCTTTGACAGGCGCTCGGAAACGAATGCTCTGCCAAAATGTAAAAGCACTTGCCGGAGACTACGCAGGAAGTTCTATGGAAAGCATGAAATACAGTAGCATGGGAGATTCCATATATACGCGTGTCATAAAATCCCAAGTGAGCTTGGTTGCGCGACGACAGCTTTGTATCCCGATATAGCGCCAGCGACATTGGGATCCCTTAGTGGGATGTGAGAGAAAGAACACAACATTCTTGATATATGATGGTTTTCAGATTTCTCGGCACTCGTATTTATATCAGATTTTAGTGCTAAATGCAATGTGCCTGAATTTCATAAGTAATAAGTCTTACAAAAATGTGCGTACAAAAAAATAAGCAAAAAGTTACACGCATTTATATATAATAAATTATTTCTAAAAATATATTCAAAATAATATATTCATTTCAATTACGTTAATATTTTATTGTCAAAATAGATTGTTAAAATTCTGACAAATTCACTCGTCCCAAATCTAAAGGAAAAATTATTCTTTCAAAGAAAAATGGAAACGCTTTAAATGCTATTAACGCGATGAAATTTCACGAAAAATTGATTTGAAAATTTGATTTATAATTTCAGACTGCATTTTCAGATAGCCATATATATAAAATAAGACATCTTGTATATAACAAAAATTTTTTTTTCCGTTTTGATGAAACCGTTTCTGCACTCTATATTGAAATTCTGTACCTTACATAATTTATAAAAGTTTGTTTAAAATACGTATATCTTAAATTATTGCGGAAGAAAATTCCATTGCAACGAGCAATATTATAGCAGCAGTTAAACATTTTACACAAGTTTCAACATTACCTTAGATATTCTTTCTAAACGTCTCAATGAAGTGAAGTGAGATTTTAATTCGACAATGTAGCGCACAGCTTTACGAGCGTCACAGTTCGTAGTTTCGCATATATACCTCGTAAAATTTCACGTACAATAGTTGACAGCGTTAACATGACAGCTTTGTATCTCGAGGCAGCAGTGAGATATGTAGTGTAAGAGACGCCTACCATTTCGGTTCCGTGGATGTTTCTCTCTTTTACTGGTAACTCGCATATTGCCGCTACGATCGTATATCCCCCCTTCGGATTTATGTTACTTTGGGATTTCCGTCGCAGAAGGAAAATTCCGAGAATACAGTCCAATCCTGGTTTTTCAGTTTATTATCGCCGTTTTCCGCTGTATAATTTTACGTATATACGATAGCAGAGTTTACGCGGTTGTTTCCACTTGCGGCATCTGACCCGCAATGTCGGTCACTACTACGTGAAATACATTTGGTCAACTGTAAGTAATTAGTGGCTTGACAAATGCGCTCTGGCCTCGTTTAAAATTATATTATATTTTACTTCACATTTAAGTTACAATAACAATGTGAACATACAAAATTTTATTACAATATATTAAATTAAATTTAATGCAATTCTCATATATATTATTTCATTTTCCCGTTATACCAGTGAAAATATTTATGAAGTAATAATGTGAGCCTTGTATGTGAGTTTAGAATAAATCGCCGCTGCCATTGGTTGGTGGCTAGTACATTCCAATTAACCGGCCTTTTATAATTGTTAATAACAGCCATGCATTTTGCGGTTAGTAAATTACATTTCTCTTTATTAATTGAGTAAATAACTTTAAATGACAAAAAATTTAAATGCGTATGAAATACAAATAAAATTAAATACCAATATATTAACGATACGGGCATATTCAGAACATATCAAAAGCAAAAGCAGAAGAAGTTGGTTTCAATGCTTTCATATCAGTCATCTCTTTTTGATCATTCCAATAATTTTAATTCCGATAACACAGTTAAATATTGGAATAATTAAAAATTTGACAATTAATTATTGCAATTAATGCACCAAACGCACATTTCTCGTTTGAAGAAAGAGTATGCAAGGAGGAGAAAAAAAAATATAACATCGTCGCATCCGAATTTTTGCATCGTGTCGCGTCGCGAATGAGATGGCGAGCCCCGCTGCATCGCCGGACGGAATCGCGACCTGAAAGCTCTGGAAGGGGATGATGGATAGTGTTTACCTGTAATGAGTAAACATCCTCGTCCGCTGCCATCGCTCGTAGCGAACTCGAGGGAAAGAGAACGGTTCATGCTGGCGCGGTACGACTAGCTCGCTAACAAGCATCCTCGTTTGCATCCTATTTCTATACCTTTCGCGCAAAATCTGCACGCGCGTTATCGTCAGCGCCGACGGAGTTAGCAGTCATTGAATTCGTGTTCGTAAGGGTGCATCGACGAGGAATACGTAGCCCCTAGGTAGATCGCACGTAGTGAGAGGAAAATATACATAGGTGCAGAAACAACACAGCGGCAAAGCGAATTGACGTTAAATAAACGATGCGATGCTCACGTTTTACGAGATACGTTGCAATCTATGATTAAAAAAAAAAGAGTATCTACATATAACACGCGACGCAATTATTCATATATTCTCAGAGATTATTGGAACAATGTATTTTTGAAAAAAGATCGTTCACGTAAACAAAAAAACAAATTTCGTTTTATTATATGAATAAGCATTAAAAAGTTGTATAAAAAATAAAGAAATTATTTCATTCTACGAATACAAATAAGTATATCAAAAATCATTCAAATTACTTCCTTTGTCCGCTTTATATATTTTTAAACGCTGACAAAACAAGATAAAAGTAAAGCAATGAATTTGTATTTATTTATATTTCATTTTGAACGACCTGTTTTCCATGATGCAGCATATTAACCCGGCGGCTCTAAGCGACGTCTACGCGCGTAAACGCTTATTTCACGCATTTGTGTACACAACCGGCAGAGTAGGTTTACGTCGGGGATTATCTGTGAGCTTAACTACTGCTGTTTTCAGAGACAATAGAGGGAGAGATGCGGCCAGGAGCGTGGCGGGCTTTATGAGCCTGATGCATCAGTAATGCCAGTCGAAATTCGGCTGCTGATATTCCCATCTCCAGGCGGTATGGTAATTATCGTATTGTGCAAATAATGCCGCCGTTATGTATTCAAATTGAAACATCGTCCGAATGTAATTAAAGCGGACCACTGCCGAGAAATGCGGGCGTGCTCGAATGAATTCTGCGTGGCGTCGTTACAGGTGCGCACAAAGCCCAGGATGGACAACACCTCTGTATATATATATATATATATATATATATATACATCTCTTATCACGTCACGTTACATTCGCAATTATTAGTCGATGTTTCGGTAATTGCCGTGTCAATAAACCGCCTTGATTCAGCGTGAAATGCCTGAGATGAGATCGAAGCGCGTGAGGCTGTTCGATAATATTATTTACGAGCTATTATTAGCAATTTATTTATGCCTCAATGCATCTGGATGATTAATTGTCGATTTACATGAGTTAGCCGCATACTGCCCCCGATACAATAAGCTATGCTGAGTGCGATTAATATTATTTAGTTTCCCGCTTATGGCGTTTACGCTAATTCGATAGTGTGTTAAAGCTTATTACGTAATTACGCTCCAAGTTTATAAAATTTATACTATAAGAGATGTTTTGTTACATGTACACATAATGCCACGTTGTTTAATGCGTATTTTTAAGACTTTCTATACTTCTATTATAAAAATATCGTATATATAAATTTATATTAGTAATAAGTAATTATCATATTTATAATAGTAACAAATATTATATATTATCTCTATTATCAATATATTATAATTATTATATTGATAATTTGATACAAAATCTGACTATTGCTTCCAAACAAAAAACAAATATTCTGTAAAAATGTTTGCATAAGAAAATTTAATAACGGTTTGTTATCTAATTAGACCATACTTTTAATTAACAATGAGGCATAACCAGAGGCGCTGTACATTCAAGATAATAATCAAGATAATAATTGCCCACAGGATGGTGTGTGTTAATTGTATATGTTACGTGATCAATTTAGATATCTCACAATTTTCAGAGAAAGACAGACAGACAGACAGACAAACAGACAAATAGACAGAGAGAGAGAGAGAGAGAGAGAGAGAGAGAGAGGGGGAGAGAGAGAGAGAGAGAGAGAGAGAGAGAGGGGGAGAGAGAGAGAGAGAAAGAGAGAGAGAGAGGGGGGAAGAAGGGGGGGGGGGAAGGAGAGAGGAAAAGTCTTTATTATCTGTTGTCCGAAACTGTCACTGGACTGGACAAGCTCACATAATTATCGGCATCTCTAGACAATGGTGTTCGTTATCCGTTGTGAAACTATTGCTCAAGACAGGTTTCCTCGCTTGTTAAAGACTACTACCCTTCGGGAAAACCAGTATTACTTCCTTGCTTGGACGCTGTCCAAGTTTCTGGCTGTTTATAGTGGACGAGTATTTCCTCACTTGCCTATTTTTTGTTCACCTCTTTAGTTTTTACCTACTATATCTGAAAAATGACATCGTGATCGTTACGTGAACAATTGACTCCTTAATGTTGTATTAAATTTATGATTTATTGAATATACAAAAATTACTGCTAATAAACTGCAACACAATTTTTTCCAATTAATTAAGAGTTTTCTATAACAAGATATTTTTCAACGAGCTTTTTGATGCACAAGTAAATTTTTTAAAATTATCAAGACTTTCAATAAAAATGTTGAGATTTTTCGTAATCGAGATTTTTCGTAAAGTATCATGTGCAATGCTTTTGTAAGATTGATTGAAATTCTTTTTAGGAATTCTTTAAAGGAATTTTCTCCGCGCAACTTACTGTAATTTACTGAAGTAAAGAGCATGCTCAAATTTCTCTTTTGCACACAGATATGTTACAAAATTTGTGCCGTAGTATTTGAATCTATTTGATGAAAAATCAGTGTGGACCAAAGTCTCTTTGTTGAGAATCCAATGCATTAATTGTTTCGGCGACAAAGATAAAATAATGAAGTATATAACGGAATGCGGTAAAGACAATAACATAACGAGGCCCAAGATTTAAGTGCAAGGATTTGTAACGCGGGAGAAAAAGCTCCCCGAATGTCGGTGTACACATCGTCCGTTACTACTGTGAGCTGCTGCTGCTGCCGCCATCGTTTCGCATCCATCTCACTCTCAGCCGCAATATGGCCGCGAATTAATTGGTCTTGCCCCATGATTAGTAGGTCCCACGGAATTACCGCGATGCCCCGCTGTGATTAATATCCTGGTGTTGCCAACTTTCACGCGCGGAAGATTAATAACGACGAAAATAGGAGAGAGAGTGGAGTTCAGAGAAACCGACGGACCGAGGAGGGCTCTCTCTCGGAGAGTTTTAATACAGCGGCGACGGTTTGTCACCGCAGAATTTTACCGTATTTCCCGAATCTCCCGTATTTCCTTGCCTCTCTATTGCGTTCACAGCAGCCGGCATTCCGTCTGTGCCTGTCACGCGCAGGTGTATAATCCTTTTTCAAAAAGTTCCGCAGTACCGTGCTTCAAGTGGAACTAGCGATGTGTTTCGATCGGGCGTGATATTTATGCGTGACCAAAAGAGAAATTGAAACTCATTCGACATTTATTTATAACATTTTCGCATTTTGGATAGACTGACGTATTTCGTACTCTTATGCAGAACATAAAAATATGCATTCAGAACTTTGACATTATCTCTGTGAAATTAATATACATCGCCAATATAATCGCCAACTTGTTCGTTAAATATAGAAGACTTGTGCTAGACTAGAAATGTGCTGATGAAATGTGAAACGTTGAAGAGACGAGAAAAAATTAAGGTCGTATAAAATATCACGCTATTACAGCTTGCTACGAAACTTGCATTCATAGTGCGACATTTTCGAGATGTTAAATATTCTCGTAATTTTTAATGATGACTATTAGAAATATAAAGTTAAAGCTATATTAAATGGGTTTCTCGATATAAATTAAAATCCATTTAATTTTCGCAAATGTCAGAACTTTCGCACGCCTCATGAACTTTCGTGAATCTATAAAAATTATACATTAGTTATTTAAGAATGTAATATATTGTAAAAGAATTTTATATAAAGAATTATATTGTGTATATATATA
>NW_017259561.1:1284308-1285745 GCF_001594045.1 Atta colombica
AATTATTTTACAAAAATAATTTAACGCGGTTATAACAGTAATTTAACAATGGCAGCATTGTATTAATACATTATATGCTTTCTTTACACAGCCTTCAGCTTCTCTTCCTTTAAAGTTTGATGAATGTCGGAAAAAGCTCATTTTAAAGGTTGAAGCAGATTGAAGCAGGTTGAAGCGCACAATATCGATTCCCGATTGAATTTAAATATCCTTTGCTCATATACTTTATAATCGCAAAATTATCGGATATTAATTTAAATATGCAAATTATCTTTAACATTTTCTAGTTCTCTCGTTTAAAAGTAACTATATCAATAAATTATCTATCGATCGGAACTATAATACATCTGTAAAAATTTTTTTAAACGATTTCTCGTAAGCTATAATTTTAGCTATAATTTTTAGTTACAATTTGTCTTGAATATTTAATATTAAATAAATCTATAATAATGTGTAAATTTACAAATGTGTAGCTCTCTATACGTACCACTGTCTAAAAAAGCCAAAGAAATATCTCGTATATCATTTTCTCTGTTAGTTAACGAGAATTATCACGGTTTTAGTGACTTTTAGATCGCCAATGGTGCGAAATTTACATTAAAATATCTTTCAAAATTGAAATTGCGAACAAGTTCTAAATTTACGTCGTCCATTCGTTCTGACCAAACGCGTAGATAAATGAATCCACGTCGTGGAGGCCGACGCAACCGGTGTTCAGACACACGTAAATTATTTCTCGTCGTTAACGCAGCCAGTTCTCCCAAATGACGTTTTGTAGAAGTGCGGTCAACGATGCAAGCGGTAGCGTTTAATTAACGTATGCATTATACCGTTGGAGAGCGTAGCGACCAGTGCGGTATCTGCAGACTAGAAACATAGCATTAATCATAAACGTAGGGGGATTCCGATGCGTATTCCGACACGCATCACACGGCGCCGGACTAACTCCGCAACGCGCGAAATTCATTTGCGTACTTAAATATGCATACAATCGAATTAATGTGGATTCCAACAGAAGTTTATATATTGCATCGCATTGGGAATGTGATAATGTATTATCAATGTATATATATTATAATTTTCACATTTGAATGGTTAATAAAGTTCTCATCAAACTGTATTATAGCCGTAGATGAATTTGGACAAACAACTATGTACATATCATACACATACAAAATAAGCAAAATAAGCAAAATAATGAATTTCTTAGCAGAAATATTTCGGGACATATTATTTTTCAAATTTTTAGATGCACTGTAAAACAATGATTTTAGTTACCCAATATGATTAATTAAAAAATAATCACTTAAGATAATTTGTATTATTCCAATGATAAAAAAATTATCAGTTCCTGTTATCATTTTCTCTATTGATCGAGAATTCATATCTATTTTTTTCTAGATTTTACTTTTTCTAGAAAAAATATTTTAAATATAT